>NC_141156.1:129245825-129399636 GCF_053477565.2 Lygodium microphyllum
ACGCCCGGGAGGGAGCATCTGAGGATGTGGCACCGCATCCTGCTCAACCACAAAAGGGAGTTTCATGTACGTTGATATATAATTCCCGTAACATAGACTAGCATTCTTAGTGGTAAAAAAAAACAATGAATACCGGTGATTTTTCTCGGTCCCATTCTCCATACAAGCTGAGGTGTGACATTGCAATTCGACGTGCTCGAAAAATACACCCTCGACAACGATCACACATGCATTTAATTTTTCGTCGTAGCCATGCATCTCGATTATGAAGACGCAATGTTTCATCCTCACTTGAGGATGTGCTCATTGACTCATCAGCTTGCACCGCACTAGGTAATGACGACGTCGACATGATTAAACCTAATTCATGACAACATCAAAATATTTGTCATTCATATGTTTACATAAGATCTCAATTTTAAATACACAAAAATCATCATAAATATATTAAAATTTATGATAAGAATTCACTATCAAAACTTATCTTAAAAACAAAAAATTATGATAAAGCCTAAATGCACGTCTATATCCGCATTTATCTACGCATCTATATTGTGGTCTATTTCCGCGTCATGTTCGCGTCTATACTCGCGTCTACCTGAACAATAGACGCGCATGTACACGCAAAAATAGACGCACATGTCAAAATTCAAACCATACTTAAATCATTTCTTTTCAAACTGTGTCTTTCCTTTCCTACATTTTTTGCGGTTCTGAAGCTTGAGTTTAGCCGACATGCAGTCTCTTCATGCCTCACCTAGTCTCTTCATGCCTCACCTCCTCGTGACTCACCTCTTATTTCATTTCAAACACACAAGAAGGGAAAAAGGAAAGCCAAGGAAAGGAAGAAAGAGAGAACAAGAGAGAGGAGAATAAGAAGAAGCAGCGAGCATCAAGGGAGGGTAACTTACCAAGGAGAGGAAGAAGGAGAAGGAAGAAGTGCCTCCACCCGCCACACCAAACACCCAAGGTGAGTCTCTCTAAAGGAGGAGGTAGTCCGGGTTCAGGAGACCTTAGAGGAGGAGAGGCTCAGGAATGCACGTAGATTGAACGTGCGTATTACTAGGCTCCCCGAAGGGGCCTCTCCGGAGGAGGACACACGCGGGCTATGCACCCGACTAGGGTACACGAGCATGCCCTTTACTCAAGCATGGCGTGCAGGATGAGATACTACCAGGGTCAGAGCTCTGATATTACATATGAGCATACCGGAGGACAGAGCCGCTTTCTTTTGGAAGCGGATTTCGCTCCGAGGGATGACTGGGGCTCCCATCTTCATGGATGAGGACCTGACTCAGATGCAAATTGCACACAGAGAAGCATGCATGCCACAGATACTCCAAGCACGTAGAGAAGGCCGTAAGGCCTTCTATTGAGATGGCCGGATTTTTATAGATGGACGCCCCACCAAATAGGGGGGCGTGGCCTATGAGACGAGGCAGAGGATTGTACTGGAGATCCCGATACGTGTGGTAGTTTGGAACTGCAATGGCTCCCTATGGTCACGATCGGACAGACTTGAGGAGATTTTACCCGACCATGATGTTATATGCCTCACAGAGACACATGAGAGCCCAGAGAGAGGGCTTCCACGCATTACAGGATTTGAGTGGGTATCTGCATAGCGGGCTACTACTAGGCAGAGCACATCTAGGGGCTCAGGAGGGGTGGCAGTTCTATTCCGTCAGGGGATACAGAGACATATCCAATTAGTGAGACGAGATGAGGAGGCCAGTTACATATGGATCAGAGTGCAAATATCAGATGAGAGATGGATCTATATGGTAGTATGCTACTTTTCACCACGAGGGTCCAGATATGCTACTACGCAGGGTGATATTCAAGCCAGAGATTCCCCCTCCCCTTATTCACAGCTCTTAGAGGACATTATTCTATATTCTAGTTTGGGTGAGGTCTTCCTTATGGGGGACTTCAACGGGCGCACACAGAACCGACAGTGTGAGAGTTTTGATATGGAGTAGCCAGAGATCATGAGAGCATTAGACCCTGAGGAGTTGGGGATCAGTAGGGAGTCAGCAGATACTGGGCCAGATGCCACAGGGTATGGAGGGCATTTACTTGAGCTTGGTAGTAGACATCATCTCGTTATTTATAACGGGATGGCACGATGGCCATATTCAGGAGGTCTTACATGCTTCCCACATGGGGGAGGCGAGAGTACTGTAGATTATCTTCTCGGACCGATCGACGGGATGCATACTATCGAGTCCTTCGGCCTTGGGAGACTTCCACTCGGTGCCGATCACACCTTTCTCAGTTTCTCACTCCTCACCTCATTACCATCACCACCTGCAGATATCATACCCCACATGCATACTACCATACACTTCACTCATGAGCTCTCACATGTTTACTCACAGCATCTGGAGAAGCACATCACGTCACTTGATCCATACGCACCCCTTGATACACTGACCACTGATATCACACGCATTCTGCATGATTCTGCTACACTCACTTTTCCACATCACACATACACGCACCCCCCTCGAACCGGTACCATGCCACAAAACAGGTGGTATGATGATGAGTGCAGAGATCTACGTCGATAGCTACGCGATTTGGAGACCAGAGGAGAGATCACACACAGACAGGCGCAGAGACGCATGCACCGCTTGACCCGTCGTAAAAAGCGGGAATGGGAGGAGGAGAGATATTGGGATATATACCACCTTCTTATGAGCAGAGATTGTGCAGAGGCATGGAGGCAGATCAGAGAACCATGCTCAACCACACCGATACATGACCCTGCAATATGGCATGGATACGCACAGAGTTTATATCATGTACCCGCACAGCCGCTGATACCCACACCATCTACACCGAGACCAGGTATTTCATCCTTTTTCACCACTAGTATGGTGAAACATGCTATCTCACGGTTACAGCATGGCCGCGCTCGAGACTAGTTTGATCTTTAGGCAGAGCATATTATATATGGCAGAGACACATTGGCTCCACTCATTGCTCACCTCTTCAACCGTGCATTGTTTGAGGGGTTCCCTGACTCGTGGACAGAGCACACCATTGTACCTATCCACAAGTCAGGGGATCCTATGGATCCTAACACATATAGGACCATCATGATTGGGCCAGTTTTGTCCAAACTTTATGGCACGGTGATGGAGGAGGAGCTCAGCACGCTGGTAGAGAGAGAGTGCATGTGCACAGCCGGACAAACAGGGTTCAGACGGGTATTTTCTACCATAGATCACATCTTCACTCTCCGTTGTCTAATCGACCAGACATGAGTGAAGAAACAGAGATTGTACTGTTGCTTTGTGGATTTCCGCAAAGCCTTTGACACGGTTCCGAGAGAGAGGCTTTTCAGATGCCTACTTGATCTAGGGGTGGATGATGACATGATGTGGGGTATTTATGCACTATATGAGCGGGTTACTGGCAGAGTCAGATGTCCGGGAGGTATATCAGATCCCCTTGTGAGCACCATTGGTGTGAAGCAAGGATGCCCACTCTCACCGACTCTATTTGGGCTATACATTGATGAGATAGCAGAGTTTATTCAACAACGAGCCGGTGGAGGTATAGATCTCAGTGGAGCCACAGTTCATATCTTACTATATGCAGATGACATTGTGTTGGTCTCAGACTTAGCTCAGGGATTACAGTAGCATTTATTAGCATTGGATGATTTTTGCATACAGAGAGGCATGACAGTGAACCTTGGTAAAACCAAGGTTCTTATATTCCATACATCAGCTCAGATACGCAGACAGAGTATTTTCATGGCAGCAAGAGGGAGTATTGAGGTCACTAGATCATATGTATATTTGGGAGTCACCTTTACAGCAGCTTCAGGGACTTTCTCGATGACACAGGCAGCTCATGACCGCCTCACTAGAGGATACTCAGCATTGGCTCTTATGGAGCAACAGTGTCATCAGGCACATTTCCAGGAGCCCCGCACCAAGGGGTGGCTCTTTGATACTTTAGTCACTCCAACACTGATGTATGAAGCAGCTATATGGGGGCCAAGCCTTGCCGATTATGTATGGACATTGATGGAGAGACCTCAGGTGATCATGATATCTAGATTGATTCGCAGCAAGGCCTCAGTCCCACATGACATTGTGCGAGTAGAGCTTGCCACACCGCCCATGCTAGTCGAGGCATTATTTCAGACAGTCTGCTTCCTACACAGATTTCACGATATGGACAGAGATCGCATTGCATATAGAGCATATATGGCATCTCAGGAGATGGCTCGAGTGGGGGATACCACATCATGGTATGCACAGACTAGAGCTCGGCTTGACAGACATGGGCTGGACACTGATAGACTCCCACCTCTTCTATATGATACTCAGGCTCCCACTTACACCCTTTCTCTCTCTGAGAGGAACAGAGTCATCAGACAAGAGATATGGCATATTTATATACAGAGGACATGGGTCAGCCCTACACAGCCACTGTCATAAAAGATGGCACATTATTATACACAGTTCTTGAGGATATCAGAGCAGGGATTCATAGAGATTCTGAGATATATGCAGATCTATATGCCACATCGATTGAGAGTTCTTATTGGACAGCTAAGGGTATCATCACATCAGCTTATGATTGAGTGTGGCAGAGCCAGTGGCATCCCGCGGAAGGAGAGGATATGCCCCCTTTGCAGATCAGAGGTGAAGAGTGAGGAGCATTTTGTTCTTAGATGCCCAGCATACTCAGAGTTGAGATCTAGATACACATTGAGCAGCTCACTTCAGGGATGTATGACTGATATGGATCAGAGATCATTTGGCCATTTTCTGGGAGAGGCATGGCACATCAGAGAGCAGAGGACACAGCGGGTCCTAGTCAGAGAGGGGCCCACCCAGACGACTATTACATAGTTTTTTCAGGCAGACAGAGTGAGAGCTACTGTACGAGCCTCCAGCCAGACCTCCGGGCTCACACTACAGCAGGCTGAGGATCAGTGTACCCAACGTCGCACGAGGATCCGTGGGTTTCGGACCCCACAGCCACACCGACAGGAGATCCGGAGGATTCTTGATCTACATTGATAGCAGACTGAGATCCGACGACACTCGACACATTGGATCTTAGATCTCCAGTTTGCTCTTTCTCCACCGCTGATGTACCACATCCTGCATCCAGGAGGGATCACCTACTATTAGCGACTTTGACGACTGCTACTACATCCCACGATAGTATATCTCCCTGCATCTGTTACATATACACATCGCACCACTTTATCACAGCCGACAGTTGTTCCCCTATCACAGCCGACATTTGTTCCCCTTTTGTAGCCATTATCTGGAGTACCAGAGCTACATACACACATACACATACACGACACTTATCATACTCACAGCATCGTATTTTCAGTTTCCAGTTTTTAGCTTTTCGTTCAGCACTTTTATTTTGGATAGCTGGACCTCATCAATTGTATCACAGTTTGTCTCATAGGCTAGTTTTGGTCTTTAGAAGACGTTAATATAACTTTCTTTCTTTCTTTCTCTCTCTCTCTCTCTCATAGGCCAGTTTTGGTCTTTAGAAGACGTTAATATAACTTTCTTTCTTTCTTTCTCTCTCTCTCTCTCTCTCTCTCTCTCTCTCTCTCTCTCTCTCTCTCTCTTTCTCTCTTCCTCTCTCTGCTCTGTCTGTGTATTTAGGATTTGTGATTCCATTATGTATTGCATTTTGTAAATCATCAATGGCGATTCATCAGGCTGAAATCAGTCGACCGAGCACGTCTGATAGCGCATCTACATTTCAGTGTAGACGCAGATATAGACCCGAAAAATGTTTCCTCTTATAGCATCTGAGGGCGCGTCTTAGAGCGCGTGTGCTGGCGCATGTGCTCTGCAGTGTACACACGATGATACACGCGCTGGACAGAAGGTTGACATGCAATCTACACTCGATTATACACGCGCATTGACCTGGAATGTGCGTTTGACAGTGCGTCTGTGCTGCATCTTAGATGCAAAGATAGACGCGCTAGACAGAAGGTTCACTTTGGAGCGTGTCTGAGGGCGCGTCTAACCTGCAATTTAGACGTGGGGATAAACACGTCAGGTTTCCCAGTTCTGATAGTAAACAATATATTTTTGCAATGATGAATGTGACCAATCCCATGTTTGTGTTTATCAGTTTTCATGTTTATGAGAAGCATTAGCACTTAAGTTTTATACTCAATGTCTAAAGAAAGCTCTTTGAAAATATATGTAATATATGATTTTTTGTATGCAAATAAATTTATCTTTTTTGTGTGTGTTTTTTACAGATGTCGTATCCTAAATCATCTAGCAATGACCCGGATTTGGATCGCATGAATGATACATTGGCCTTCTTTGGCAGGGGGTCAATGCATTTTTTGGAGGTTTTCCTAATAGGGAAGACTTCATGGTAGAGATGACCAAACACCTTGGCCACTCTCCCACAACGGACGAGGTGTTGAGTGTCATGTCTGGGATGCCTCTGACATCTTTGCCTGGCACTACTTCCTAGACTCCACATGCAGGTACTCCATATGCAGGTACTCCACGTGCTCCATCTGCATCGGCTGAAGCACAAGCATCTGCAGAAGCTCGTGCATCCAGCGAGGCAAAGGGTAGTCGACAGAGAGGGAGGAGGGAGAGTCGAGGGGGAGGACGAGGCTTGTGTGGGGGTTGCCTAGGAGGTGGCAAGCGATCACCCTTACCAGTAGATCACGTAGAGGAGGTTGTATGCCAGTACTATAGAGTTACAGATGCTGGTGGCATCTTTCATGATGATGAGGGAAGGGATGTAATGGCATACATGAGGAGCATTGTGCATGTGATGTATAAAGATTGTTTCATTGCCTTTAAAAATCAGAAAAGCGGCTTGTCAGGAGGTGTTGAGGGCAGTCCATAGGAGGTACCCAAATCCTAAGGGTCAGCAATTCTCGGATGATTGGGGATGCACAAAAGTGAGGGATATGCTTCACAACAAAAGATCCCACCTTATAACACGGGCCAGGGACTCACTGCGAAGGCAGGAGGAGGAGCATGGAGCCTATAGCCAACCACCTATGTGCCACCGCATAGAGTGGAAGAAAGCCAAGAATAAAGCAACACAGAAAGTGAAGAGTCGCCAGCACGCAGAGGTGCGATGGATCCAAATGGAAACCATGGGATAGTCGCATTACGGATCGGGCGGCAGAGAGTCGTGGGAGGCAGAGTTTGTAAGTATATTTTGATTTCTAGTTTTTTAAAATTTATATTTCTTTCAATTCTTTATATATTTTATTCTAATATATTGTGACTCATAATTATTTGTATATATCTAAATGTTTTGCAGACTACTATCATTGGTAGAACACCTACTCCTAGAGAGGTAGGTTACCATCGAGGCCATAACCACGCAGCCACATGGCTTCACTTCTATGAGGAGGGTCTCATCACTGAGGACCAATACAACCGGGCCATGAGGATTCGACAGCCAGAGGAGGTAGGTTTTTCTTACTTTTCTATTAAAAGTATAGCTAATTATAACTTTTTCTCCACCTTGTCTATGTAAGCAACCGTGATCTTTTGTGTGTGTAGGTGAATTTGAATGTGGAACATAGCGAGGAGGGGGATAGCGACGCTAGTAGCCATGGTGGTACTAGCGAAGATGTTTCCTCTTCAGATTCGTAGAGGAGCACCATACCTCCTCATGAGGCCTTATTTTCTTGTATATGTATGATCCATCTTTGAGCCTACTGCTTGCGGCCATGCTTTAGGTCACAAGCACTTAAACTTCCCTTGTAAATGCTTTTGATATATAATGAATACATGGACTTTTATTTTCAATACATGCCCGTAAGATACATTGTCTTTTTTTCAAATGCACAATCTGATGTATGGGAGGAAAAAAAAAAGTTTTTTTTTCCAATTCTGTTTTGCGCATCTATCCACGCATCTGAATTGCAGATAATTCACGTTTATACGTGCATCTATAGTGCAGAGTACACGCGCTTATACACGCGTTTCATAATTCAAATTTAAAAAAGAAATTAAATATCTTTTTTAAAAAATGACATTTTTTGTTTTTTATTTGCGTCTACCAGTGCTTGTAACAACGCGTCTACCAGCGTGTCTATATGCGTGTGTATATGTGCGTCTATGCGCGTCTATTTGTGTGTGTAAATTCATTGATACATGCAATTATAGACGCGAAATGGTATACGCGCAAATAGACGGGCAGATAGAAGCACTCGTAAGAATTTCTCTATATTCAAAAATCGCGTCTAAATGTGCGTCTATGAGGCCTTTTTGTTGTAGTGACATGGGATTCATAAAAGCATAAATAGTTAGTACGATGAACACCTCAAAGTGCTAGGTAGTTATGTCAAAAATTATGCCTAGTATCGCACTTGGGATGCCAAGTCAAGACTTCCAATTCCCAAGGATTCCTCCCACATTCACGCAATGTTAGGGTTAATTGGACACCCATACAATAACAATCTAGGGTTTTTACCCTAGGGTAAATTGGCCTAATACTAGACTTCTGAGATGCATTCGGAGAGAAGAATTCACACCTTAGGGTAAAAACCACAAGGTACACCTTAAGATAAAGAACTTGCCAACCTTGTTCTAAGGATCGAATACTGGATGCATTCGGAGAGAAGAATTCACACCTTAGCAGTTGGCCAAACAAACGACCACTGGATTGATTGTGTTTGTACATTTAGGAGCATTGTTTGTACTTCTTTGCTCAAGGAATTAATGTTAGTAAAATAATTATTGCTTCAGGTTGAAGGCATGGAGGGAGAGGCAGCATCAGTTACTCCTGACTGTCAGTCTGACCCCAACCAAGGGGGTTTTTAGCTGCACCGGGTACGTGGACCGAACCCGCCGCCGCGAGAGGTCTCTTCGTGGGTGCTACTTGGAGCAGGAGGATGCTTGGGTGCCAGGGGGCTCTGGCCGTAAATCCCTTGCCTCCGTGTCCTACACAAGAGGCCGATGTGACTCGAGCTTAGATCTTAAGGCCCGCATACTAGTCTACAGGCGAAAAATTGGAATAGCGATCCCTGAGGATTGTTGTATTGCCTTCGGGTGGATTATGGAATAGCCTTCGGGTGGATTATGGAATAGCCTTCGGGCTGGATTATATGATGTATTCCAAAGATTGATAAATAGGATTAATTGTTGAAAAGGAACTTGTTTGACATTGTTTTTTCCATGTGAGTGCTTAAGTTATGTGAAGGAACCCGTGATTAATTCGCTAATTAAGGAAGCTGTTTTTGCTTGTCAAACTAAATGTGGTAGGTAATTAGACAACTAAAGCAACCTCGAGGAAAGTGCGGTGGAACTTTTCTTGAAGGAAATTGATAGCAAGGAACAATGACCTAGAATCTAAAGTACTAGAGTCTCGATTCATACTATTTTAGGGGAACGGAATGGAAGTAGGACTTATGGGCAAAGAGATCGAGCTTTGCATCCCTCTCGTTTCCCATTCTTCTTGAACCAAGTGCAACATGAATCAGCTTCGATACTGACGTTTCTGCGTAAAGTAGTTCGTCTGGGATTCGATGCTAGTTACCATTCTAGGAATTTGACCACTAGGAAAACCCTGATTCAGGTCGCTCCTAAGTGGGAACGGTCGGAATGCTTCCACTTCGTGGCAGACTCGGGAAGACCTAGATCGCAAACCTCGTGGCATTGTGTGGGAGTGCCAGGCGGTGCTTTCTGGATTCTCTTCTCAATGGGCTACTAAGACGTGTCCTACAAGTCAACAGGTGGACACGTTACAGTTAGTATCAGAGCGAACCAACGAGATTTAAATATTTACAAGAAAACTTAATGAGAGGAAGTAGAGTAAATGTTGCTGTTAAAAAAACATCTCCTTACTTACTTATCGATACAGGCTTGCAGAGTCGCGAAGCATGGAATAAATTCTTGGTGTTCCAGGTTATGTTTATGACCGCAATGTGTGCTTCGGATTACCGAAGGAGGCTAGGTATGATGAATATCCTAGACTACATCTACAACCCTTCACATCTACAACTTGCGTACCTTTGAACCAACTTGAAGAGAATCAAGTGGATGGAGGACTTAAAGATCATGAAGCTATTCATCTTTTTTTAGGCTCACGCAAATGCAACCCTACATGTCAACGGTCTAAAGGTTAAACAAAACAAGTACGTGTACGAGAAAATGACTCGAATAATTCCTACCGAGAGAATCAAGGTGTTGGGACGTTACGAGAAGAATGGGTATCAAAGAAAAGGATACCCTAAGCTTCCTATGACCTATCGATTCCTGAAAATCCATGACCCCAATCCATATTATTACTCAATTCCTATAGCTGAATGTAATACAATCTTATTCTCCTCAAATGAATGTATCAGCTTGTTCCATCTTCCCTAAAATAATTATACTCGAAAGGGCTATGCCCATATGAATGAATAAGATTTTTCTTATCAATGATTGTCATGGTTGTAAGAGTTGATAAAGGAGTTAAGTGATTAAGTCACTTGGCTAATAGCTGAATTGGGCATGTAATGTAATGTGAGAAATGTTTAGCAAGTTTTTAACGCAAAGAATTTTAATGCCCATGCACAACCGCAAGTGCAGATTATTTGTCCAATCCCTACACCAAGCACGGCTGTGATTCAGGAGAAGAAGTTTCTTCTCAAGCAAATCAAGCCACCAGAATTAGATGGCAAAGGAAGGACTGTCCAAACTGATGCTGAGATTTGGATTGAATCCATGGAGGATTATTTCGAAGCAGCCGGTACTACACCCGCTAACCAAGCAATGCTTGCCAAATTGAAGCTTACCGATGAAGCAAGACTTTGGTGGAAGCAATGGTGCAGAGACCAAGGGATCTTTGAAGGGTCAGTTACTTGGGAGAAGCTAAAAAGAGCTGTGCGAGAAAGATATCTACCACCTTCCTACCGCATGCAGAAGATGAACGAATTCTATGAGCTAAAATAGCTTGGTCTATCTCTTGATGCTTACTATTCAAAGTTTGTCTCTCTTTTGAAGTATGTGCCACAAATGGATATGACACAATAGGTGTCAAAGTTTTGTGCTGGATTAAATCCACCCGTAAACACCTGCCTCGAATCAATGTGCCCAACAGACCTTCAGGATGCGCTCATTCGAGAGCTGCACCCATAATACAGGAGGTGTAGACCAAGCCAAGAAATAACAAGACTTGGTCTTACAAGGATCGGAACAAAGGAGTGTATAGGTCCCAGGCTAAGAGAACACAAGGTCAAAATCAGGGGCAAAGGAAGAAAGCTAGGACCAACAATGTCAATAATTTCGTTCCTACCCAAGGTAATGGCCGCAATCTCTATTGTTTCCATTGCAATGAGCTCGGTCATTTCAAAAGGCAATGTCCCAAGCTTGGTGGAGGACAACGTCAAGGGCCATCCCAAGGAACCGTCCGTGGACAAGGAGCCGCCGTCATGGCCAGAGGGAGAACCTCTAGTGTTGCCAACAAGGAGTTATGTGATGAAGAAGACCCAACCATGGAAGCTGACTTTGAGACAAAAACAGTTCATGCCACTCTTCACAAGAAAGGGCCGAATCGCCAATTCTTGGTGATTCAAACTCCATCGGATTATCAAGGTAAAAGCTTTAAAACCCTGATTGATTGTGGCAATACACATTCCTTTATCTCACCAGTCTATGCAAGAAGATTAGGAATAGCCACAATAGATGCACCTACCTTACTTGTGGAATTAGCAAATGGTTGTGAGGTCACTTGTACTAGGCAAACTACTAAGGTGAAATTCCTACTAGGAGGAAAGTTGACTTCGGTCAGATTCAGGGTTATAAACCTAGGTGTCCACGAGTGTTTACTCAGAATGGATTGGCTTAAACCTAATGATGCCCACATTCACTGTGGAAAGGGCCAAGTTTCCTTTCGAAATTCTGAAGGGAAATTGGTCACAACTCAAGGAGAGGCTAGGAAGCCAAAAATTCAACTCGCCAAAGCATCTTGGATAATAAAAGGAGTTAAAAGGGGCTACCTGTCTATTTGATTAAACTAAATAAGCTAGATCAGAATCAGGAGTCTAGGGAAGAACCTTCATGGCTAAAGGAGTATGCAGACGTATTTCCTGAAGAGTTGACATAACTTCCTCCTCAAAGGGAAGTCGATCATGAAATCAAGCTAGCACTAGGAGCTGTACAAATCACAAAGAGGCCATATAGAATGTCCATCCCGAAAGTGATTGAGCTGGAGGAGAAACTCAAGCAACTATTAGATCAAGGCTACATCCGTCCTAGCAGTTCACCATGGGGAGCTCTAGTGATGTTCCGAAAGAAGAAGGATGGAACGCTTCGGTTATGCATTGACTACAGAGGGTTGAATCAATCAACCATTAAGAACAAATGCCCCATTCCAAGAATAGATGAACTTCTTGACCGTATTCAAGGTGCGAAGATCTTCCCCAAAATCGATCTCAGGTCTGGATATTATCATATAAGGATCAAGGAAGAGGATATCCCAAAGATGGCATTCAGCACAAGATATGGACACTTTGAGTTCCTAGTCATGTCATTTGGGCTAATAAATGCTCCTGCTACCTTCAACAGGCTAATGTAGGATATCTTTAGGCCTTATCTTGATGACTTCGTACTCGTCTTCTTCGATGATACCTTAGTCTACTCCAAACAGGAAGAAGATCATGAACCTCAGCTTCGCACTCTTCTCGAAACAATGAGAGCACACAAGCTTTATGCTAAGAAGAAGAAGTGTGCATTTTTCAAGCGGCAGATTGAATATCTGGGATTCATTATATCAGCGGAAGGAATTTTAGTGGATCCGGCCAAGGTCAGAGACGTTCTAGAGTGGCCAATACCAACAACTGTCAAAGAAATACGTAATTTTCTTGGATTGACAAGATGATACAGGATCTTTATAAAAAACTATGCTTTAATTGCAGCGTCGCTGACCGATCTACTAAAGAAGCAGACATCAATCATATGATCAACTCCTAAACAATCCATCTTTGACAAACTAAAGCAAAGCTTGGTATCAACACCCATCCTGAAACTTTCAGACATTAGTAAGGAGTTTTAAGTAATAACTGATGCTAGCACACTTCCCTTAGGATGTGTGCTTATGCAAAAATGTCATTCTGTAGCATACTCTTTAAGGAAACTGAAGAGCCATGAAAGGAACTATGCTACCCATGATCTAGAGGTGTTAGCTATCATCCATGCTCTCAAGCTTTGGAGACACTACTTGCTGGGTAACAAGTTTACCCTAGTGATGGATCATAAAAGTCTCAAATGGATCTTAACCCAGAATGAGCTCAATATGAGGCAGCGTCAATGGATTGAAGTGCTAGAGGAATATGATTTTGAAATCAAATATCGGCCTGGAAAGGAGAATGTAGTTGTCGATGCACTCAGTCACAAGGCATTTTTGAATTCTTTGATTTTACAAGATCCATCAATAGCTAGATCTCTAGCCACAAAGGTATCCATGCCAAACAACCCAATACTTGAGCTAGCTAGAAAAGAGGCATGCCATAATCCAACCTATAAAAAATTGCTAATGGAGATCCCCATCAAGGATCAAGACCCGAAGCTACATGCAATGTATCAAGAATTCTCTATCAATAGTGGACTTGTCTACTATAGAATGAGATTATGTATATCGGCAAGCCAATCACTCAAACAGAAGATACTTTGGAAAACTCATGACTCCCCTTTTTCAAGACATCCTGGCTATACCAAGTCCCTCAATGCAGTACAGAAAGAGCTATTATTGGGAGAGGCTCAAAGGTGACATTCTCAAATATGTCACTGAATGTTTGTCTTGTCAACGTATTAAGGCCGAACATGTCAAAATGCCAGGGAAATTGCAACCACTTGACATTCCCCAAATGAAATGGGAGTTCATTAGTATGGATTTTGTTGTTGGCTTGCCCCAAGTTCAGGGAGGATAAAACTCCATTATGGTTGTGGTGGATATGCTCACCAAGGTTTCACATCTTATTCCTATTAAGACAAACTATAAAGCCTTAGACATTGCAAGGTTATTTATCAAGGAGATATTCAAACTGCACGGGTTACCCAAAAGAATCATTAGTGATCGTGGCTCTCTTTTCACATCACACTTTTGGAGAGCCATCTTTGAAGCCATTGGGACTCAACTTTGTTTTAGTACAGCTTATGATTCCCAAACCCATGGTCAAATGGAGTGAGTCAACCAAGTCATTGAGGATATGCTAAGGGCACACTGCTGCCGTGAACCCAAAAAGTGGATTCAATATTTGCCACTGGTTGAGTTTGCCTACAATGCTTCCTACCAACAAAGCATTCAGATGACGCCGTTTCAAGCATTGTATGGGCACGATTGTCAAAGTCCTTTAAACTTTTCAGATCCAACCTTAAGGGTTGAAGCCTCAAAGAAGATGCTGGAAGATATGGATGACCAAATCAAGTCAATAAGACAGGACAGCCAAGCCGCCAAGGACCTCAAAGCAGATGCTGGAAGATATGGATGACCAAATCAAGTCAATAAGACAAGACATCCAAGCCGCCAAGGACAGATAGAAGGTATACGCGAATTTGAAACGTCAAGATAGATCCTTCGTTGAAGGTGATACGGTCTTCATTCGCATACGTCCAAAGAAGAGTTCCCTATCCTTAGGTGAATGCAAGAAGCTAAGTCCAAGATATTGTGGACCCTACAAGATTCTCAAGTGCCTAGGGCCTAATGCTTATAGACTGCAACTCCCCGAGAACCTAAAAGTTCATAATGTATTCTATATCAGTCTACTGAAAAAGTATATGCCTAACCCTAGTCACGTGCTTGATGATCAACAAATTGTAATGCCTATCCAAGGAGTCCTTGAGCTACGGCCTGATAGGATCTTAGATGTTAGGGAGAGGCACTTGAGATCTAGAACCTTGAGAGAATACCTCGTCCAGTGGAAAGATTATCCCGAAGAGGATGCCACTTGGATGGATGAAAGTACTCTCAACCAACAATACCCCCAGCTCTTCTTGCGATGAGGACATTTCGATTTCTCTACGAGGGAGAGAATATAATAGTTTCGCATGAAATATTAGTTGACCCTAAACCCTGCACACTCCACACAATAAGGCACCCCAAAGTAATCTCCCACATGGTAAAATGTTGGCAATTAAGTGCATACCCCACGCGTGCATTAATAAACCCCAACCGCATTGTGCAAATGAGGCCAAGGCTAAAAACCTGTAGACCGCACGGGAACACCCTTCACGGGGAAAAGGGGTTAATGGATAATTTTAGTGCAATTTTTTTTTAAAATAATAACCCCCCTCAGCCGATGCATGGCAGGGAGAGGGAGTGTGGGAAGGGCTGAAGCTAAGTGGAGTAGAGAGGAGTTGGAGAGGGGATCATGCCTCCCTCCACGTGTGTTGATCCCCCCCCTTAAAAGCCTGTATAAACTCCCCCTTAAGCTAGGAGGGGAAAGTTAGAGGAGGTGCCGCCTGTGCCGTGCTGGCCGCCATCGCCAAGAACGCCGCCTGCTGTTGCCGCGCTGCACCACTCAATGGCCAACATCATCATCGTAATCCTCCTCATCGTCATCGCCCTGCCCATCATCCTCTCCACCAATCATTTCTCTCTCCATGACTTCAGCCTGAACACAGAAGATTAGAAGCTTCTTTGGAAGCTTCTATTGAAGCTTTCCATAATCCTTGTTCACCCCATGCTTTTGGGTTTTCAAAACCGTAACTGAAAGGCCATAGTTTTTGTGCGAGAGAGAATTATCAGCCTAATAGGCAGTTTCAAAGATCGAGAATAAGGGCAAGGAGAATTCGCGGAGTCCAAGTCCGCTACATCATCGATGGCTCCAAATCTAAAGATGCGAGGCACACACGCGGGAGCCTCAAACCCAAGTTCACGCATGGATACGAGTCCTCATGCCCATGTTCCAAATTGTATTCTTGCATGAAAGGGATGCGCTAAGCATGATGGTTTTTAGGAAAGTTTAAATGCATTAATTGAGTCGTCTACGAAGTTAGTGCATATCGTGCATTAGAAATTGTTTGCACTTCCAAGTTGAAATCCTAAACGCATATTGCATAAAAGGTGGATTTGTCTAAATGCATCCTTGATTGCCCGCGAAAAGAAAAGCGCATAGGGCATTTAGGTGATAATTTTCTAGTTGTGATTCGTATGAGATAATCGTTGACGTCCATTGGATGTTGTCCAAGTAGTTGCATTGCATGAAAGGGATTTATGTACCTTGCAAATTGCATGTGGTGAAAAATGTAGCCTAGGTTGGGCTAATTGCTGAAGGACAAATAAAATCAATAACGGTCCCATGGCATTCATGTATGGACTTCTTTTATCGAAGTTTGTATTTAGGAAAGAATGCAATTTCATACTAAAGCTTGAATTCAATGCATTAAGTGAAGGGTTATGAGCATAGTTCCTGATGAAATTCAACGTAGGTTTTTATACAAGTTAGCCCTGATTTGTCAATCATTATAGTTTAGGCAAGAAAAAGAAATGGTCATTGTACATTTTATACTTGCATAGAAGCAAAAAGTCTATGAATCACATAGTTGCATGGTATGTTATATCTTGCAATTATTTACATCTTTTAGGACAAATATTAGCATCTCTAAGAAAAGATCGCTTCTTGTCACAAGACAAGTAGATCGATTTAGGTAAATCACTTGTAACAGCATAATCCACATGGGATTCATAAAAGCATAAGTAGTTAGTAGAATGAACACCTCAAAGTGCTAGGTAGGGTTAGTTATGTCAAAAATTCTGCCTAGTATCGCACTTGGGATGCCAAGTCAAGACTTCCAATTCCCAAGGATCCTACCCACATTCAAGCAATGTTAGGGTTAATTGGACACCCATACAATAACGATCTAGGGTTTTTACCCTAGGGTAAATTGGCCTAATACTAGACTTTCGATTGAGTTTAGAAACCCTAGGGCCAAATGTTGTCGGCCTAGTATGGTTAGGGTTGGGTTGGGTCAAGAAGACATCCCAAACCCTACATCTGACCAAACGTATTTCTTGACTAAGGAATGCCATTTGATGGGAGAAATGATCCCACAAGTTAGGTGCGACACTTGTCTTGTGTGACAAGTTGCAACGTTGCATGGCTTTTGTGTTTAAATCACAAAGTAGAATTGCTTCTCCTTAGAACAAGGTTGGCAAGTTCTAGCGCAAGTCTAACTTGCAAGAGGATGAGTGGTCATCCTGCTACATCACCCTTCCTTGGTCTGATTTGCCAAGTTAGGGAAGTTATGTATTGCCTAGCAAGCAATTGACCAATCAAGTTGGGCGACGAGGTTGCCTAGGATTTATTGTCTTAATTTAATGAACTAAGGTGTTGGTTGATTTGGGTTAATAGGGTATAAACCCTAACCCAAGGATAAAAGGGTAAATAAACAACAAAACCCTTGGGATCTTGCCAAGTCGCAATTAATTTCGGATCGAATGTTGGATGCATTTGAAGAGAAGAATTCACACCTTAGCAGTTGGCCAAACAAACGACCACTGGATTGATTGTGTTTGTACAGTTAGGAGAACTGTTTGTACTTCTTTGCTCAAGGAATTAATGTTGGAAAAACAATTATTGCTTCAGGTTGAAGGCCTCGAGGGAGAGGCAGCAACAATTACCCCTGACTATCTCCTTGACCCTAACCAAGGGGGTTGTTAGCCGTGCCGGGTACGTGGACCAAACCCACCGTAAGAGGTCTCTCTGTGGGTGCTACTTGGAGCAAGAGGACGCTTGGGTGCCAGGGGGGTTCTGGCCATAAATCCCTTACCTCCTCCGGGTCTTGCACAAGAGGCCAATGTGACTCGAGATTGGATCTCAAGGCCCGCATACTAGTCTATGGGTGGAAACTGGGAATAGTGATCCCTGATGATTGCTGATTGCCTTCAGGAAAATTATGGATTAGCCTTTGGGCGGATTATGGAATAGCCTTTGGGCTGGATTATATGATGTATTCCAAAGACTGATAAATAGGATCAATTGTTGAAAAGGAACTTGTTTGACATTGTTTTTTCCATGTCAGTGCTTAAGTTACGTAAAGGAACCAGTGATTAATTGGCTAATTAAGGAAGCTATTTTTGCTTGTCAAACTAAATGTGGTAGGTAATTAGAAAACTAAAGCAACCCCGAGGAAAGTGCAGTGGATGTGGCCATGGGTCCATCCTATGGAAGGGTGGTCTCGGTTGGCCGGAAACTTTTCTCGAATGAAATTGACAGGAAGGAACGATGACCTAGAATCTAGAGTATTAGAGTCTTGATTTATGCTGTTTTAGGGGAATGGAATGGGACTAGGCCTTATGGGCAGAGAGGTCAAGCTTTGCATCCCTCTTGTTTCCCATTCTCCTTGAACCAAGTGCAGCATGAATTCGCTTCGATCCTGACGCTAGTTACTGTTCTAGGAATTTGACCACTAGGAAAACCCTGATTCAGGTCGGTCCTAAGTGGGAATGGCCGGAATGCTTCCACTTCGTGGCATACTCGAGAAGACCTAGATCGCAAACCCCGTGACATTCTGTGGGAGTGCTGGGTGGCGCTTTTTGGATTCTCTTCCCGATGGGCTACTAAGACATGTCCTACAAAGTCGATAGGTGGATATGTTACATTTATAAAGATAATTCCCTAATAATGCATAAGAGCATGCTTGCATCAATATCTGTCGGTTTTTCCATTTATCTACACTAGGTGGATACTGCTGTGCTAAGAAAATTTGCAATATCATCATACCATGGAACTTGTGTCTCCATAGTAAAAAGTGATGCATCTGGAAAATCATCCTCCACACCTTCCTCCTTATCTAATGTTAATGATTGAGAAAGATGATCTACTAGAACATGAGCTCTACCAGGACGAGTAACTATTTGAAAATCAAACTCCTAAAATAACAACATCCAGCAAATTACACATCCTGAAACTTCTTTTTTATTAAGCAAGTACTTTAGCGCTTCATGATCAAAATAAACAGTGAATTTATTTCCTAATAAATAATAAAAAAAATTCTCCACCCCAAAAACCGTTGATAAGCATTCTTTCTTAGTGGTAGTATAATTTATTTTTGCATCACTTAAGTTACGACTTGTAAAATAAATCGGATGATCCACCTTATTGTCATCTGCTTGACATAAATTATTGTCATCTGCTTGACATAAAACTGCTCCATTAGCATTCATAGATGCATCTGTGTGGATCTGGAATTCCTTCATCCGATTTGAGGAGGCCAATATAGGCCCTTCAATTAATTTTTGTTTAAGAAATTCAAATGCTTCTTAACAAGCACTGTCAAGAATCGCGTGGTGGGGGGACTTGCTCAAGATGCTGCGCCGAGCACACACAGAATGCACAAGGAGAAGCTCACTCAAGAGACAAGAAGAGAGATGGAGGCCAAAAAGTTTTCTTGCTGATTTCTTCTTCTTTTTCCACACACTTTACAATATACACAAGATATAGATAAGATACAACATAAAGGAAAGTGGCCTACTAAGTCAAACACTGCATAACCGACTACACTAGTCGACTGGCGCTATAACTATGCCAGTTGTAAAAAGGTGTAACAACCTGAATATAATAAGTAATAAGTCCGTGGCTATGTGTGAGTCATAATGACCACCGACGTGCTAAGTGTAGATTTGTGGACCCACCTAACCGGGCGGTCCATCATCAATGTCCGCATGTGTTGAGCTTGTCATCTCAACACTCCCCCTCAAGCCCAAATGCATCTCTGCAACTCCAAGTAAGCTTTGAAAATTTTGAAGCTTCTCTGTATCCAATGCCTTCGTGAAGATGTCAGCTATCTGATCCTATGTGCTGACATATACCAAGTCAATCTCACCTCCTAGTATCTTCTCTCTCACAAAGTGGTAGTGTACCTCAATATGTTTTGTCCTAGCATGGAACACAGGGTTCCTAGCCAACTGTATATTGCTCATGTTGTCACAATAAATGACAATTGGACCTTCCACCTGCACATCCAAATCAGTCAATAACTTTTGTAGCCATACTACCTCACATGTTGCAACAATAGCACCTCTATACTCAGCCTCTGTACTCGACAAAGCAACTGTAGATTACTTTTTGCTACTCCAAGCAACTGCTGCACTACCAAGAGAGAACATGTATTTGTCGGTAGATCTTCTATCAGAAATATTACGAGCCCAATCTGCATCTGTGTATCCAAACACCTGTATATCTGTACCTACCTCATAGAAAAGTCCATAATGTAATGTGGACTTCACATATCTCAATATGCGTCTGATTGCATCCAAATGTGACTTTCTAGGTACTTGCATAAACTGACTCACAAGACCAACAGCATAGCTCAAGTCTGGTCTTGTAATGGTCATGTAGATCAAACTCCCCACTATCCTCCTGAACATAGTAGTGTCTTCTATCTCATCCCCAACATCAGCACTCAACTTTACATTCTGCTCCAACGGAACTGAAAGTGGTTTGCATGCTATCATACCATACTTGAACAACATATCCAAGCCATATTGTCTTTGGGATAGCCATATACCATCATCACATCTGATCACCTCAATGCCAAGGAAGTACCTTAGCTCACCTAAATCCTTCATCTCAAACTTCTTCTTTAAAAAATCATTGACTTCAGCAATCACACTATCACTATTACCTGTAATAATCAAGTCATCCACATAGATGACTATGATTACCAAACCTGCATCTCCCTTTCTCACATAAAGTGAGTGATCAGCATCAGACACATAAAAGCCAATATTGACAAGATACTCTCTCATCTTTTCATACCATGCTCTAGGTGCTTGCTTGAGCCCATAGAGCGCCTTCTTCAACTTGCACACATACGTGGGATGATCTAAATCTTCATAACCTACTGGTTGATCCATATACACTTCTTCCTGCAAATCACCATGCAAGAAGGCATTCTTCACATCCATTTGATGCAACCTCCAACCTTTGGCTGCTACAAAGTAATCACACATCTGACATTTGCCATCCTAGCAACTGGACTGAAGGTTTCATCATAATCTATGCCATATGTCTGGGCATAGCCTTTTGCAACCAGCCTAGCTTTGTACCTACTAATAGAACCATCTGCATTGTGCTTAATCTTATAAACCCACTTACATCCAATAGCTTTCTTTCCCTTCAGCAATGATACTAGATCCCAAGTATTATTGGCCTCTAATGCAACCATCTCCTCATCCATTGCTGCATCCTAATGAGCATGACCAACAACCTCCTCAAAACATAGGGGCTCAACATCCTCAACTAGTTTCACCATATAAGCATAATGGTGAGCTACATAACCTTCAAAGCCAAATCTTTTAACAGGGTATCTTACCCTGCTAGACCTGCGTACCACTAGATCACTCAATGGAATCTTTGCATTAACGCGTGCTCTCTGCACACCTGGAGTCCTCACTGAAGGAATGCCAAGCTCATCATCCAGGTTCTCTGAGCCACTGGAGTCTCCATCAAGAATTGCATCAATGCCTTCTGTCACTTTATTATTTCCTTTGTCTTTACCTGTAGTGTTACTAGATGCACCTAAAGATGTAGAGGTACTCCTTAGTCTCCCAGACCAAGGACTACTAGATGATGTCTCTGGTCCACTAAGAGTCTGTGATCCTTGCTTTTCAGTCTGCACATGAGTGTCATGATCATCATTATCATCCAATGCATCACCACTAGATGCATACCAACTGCTCATTTCATCAAAGATGACATCCCTGCTCACTCTGAACTTACATGTGACAGGGTTATAATAGCGATACCCTTTTTGCTCTAAAGAGTATCCAATAAAGACACACTTTTCAGCCTTTGGATCCAGTTTCTTCCGCAACTCATCTGGCACATGAACATACGCAATGCAGCCAAACACTTTCAAGTGTGAAACATCAGGATTCTTACCTGTAAAACATTCTTCGGGGGTCATACCATGAGCTGTAGCTGTGGGAGTTCTGTTCATAATATAAACAGCAGTATGAATAGCCTCAGACAAAAAATGCTTAGGCATATTCTTTTCAGCCACCATCAAGGCACATGCAACTTCTGCAATATGCATGTTTTTCCTTTCTACAACCCCATTTTGCTGTGGGGTATACCTGCATGTGAACTGTCTCTTTATCCCATGAGACCTCAGAAAATCACTGAACTCATTCGAGAGGTACTCTCCCCCTCCATCTGACCTCAAGCACTTTACTTTCAAGCCTGTTTCTCTTTCAACTGTAGCCTTGAAAGTTCTAAAGTGCTCAAACGCTTCACTTTTTTCCTTCATAAAATATACCCACAGCTTTTTAGAACAATCATCAATGAATGTGACAAAGTATGAACTGCCTCCAAGAGATACATTTTGTGTAGGCCCCCAAATGTCTGTATGCACAACATCAAGGATATTTCAGCTTACATCTCTGTCATGTGAAAAGGGTTGTCTTGCTTGCTTACCAAACTGACATGCTTCGCATACCTTATGAAATTCTGCAACTTTGAATGTAGGCAAACCTGTAACCAACCCTTTGGACTGCATTAATTTCAGTCTTTGTACATTTGCATGTCCAATGCGTTTGTGCCAAATTTCAATATCTGTAACAACATCTTTTCCTTTAGCATACATAGCAGCATTCATAGTAGGAATTCCAGCATCCAGAGTAAACATACGTCCAACTCTACTTCCCTTTGCAACTAACCTGCACTTTTCATTGAAGTCTTCTACAAAGCAGCCCTTTGCATTAAATCTGACTTGCAACCCTTGCTCTACCATCTGACCCATTGACACCAAGTTCTTTGTAATAGATGGCACATGTAATACATCTGAAAGACTCTTTGTCTTACCATCATACAAGGACAAGGGAACTTTTCCAATGTGTGAAATTTGGTGGAATGAATCATCACCCGTCTGCACATAACCTACATTTTGCAAATTTTGCATCTCTCTAAACCATTCTGCATGGCTGGTCATATGATTGGATGCACCTGAATCAACATACCAAACATCTTCATGTATTTCCTTTCCTGTAACGGCATTCAGCATATGCTGCATAACAAACAAACTTTCATTTTTGTCTTCATTCTGTCGTGAAGACGATGCATAGTTTCCTTGCTGCAACTTATCACTGCGAATATCATCTTTCTTAGCATAACATTGGGCTGCAATATGACCTGTTTTGCCACAGTAGTGACACACAATACCAGAATTGTTAGAACATTTGTTCTGCCATCCACCTCTTTGACTGCGAATTTTCGGCATCGAAACGTGCCTAAAAATAGCGGAAAAATGTGGAAAAGCTGGGAAAAATATTTGATCGCGAAGGCGGCGGCTCGATCCAGGACGATTTTAAGCGTCAAGTGCTTGACGAGCGCCCGTGAGACGCTCTGTGAATTTTTGTAATTTTTTCGAGTGCCTGTGGTGGTCACTGAAGATGCCAGGCAGTGTGGGACGCGAAGAGGAAGTCACAGAAATTTTCAGAACGCAGTTCAGAGTTCGCACGCGAGAGTTGGCCCAAAACCGGCCGGCCGGGACCGAATATGGCCAAATATGAAAAGGCATGAAGGAGGGGGGCCATTGGGGGTGCCCTTTGGCTCCCCCCAAAATTTTTTTTCGTATCATCCAAGGTAGTGCCATGGCGGCCGTGCGCAGGAAAAAAACGGCCGCCCCCCCCCCCCCCCCCCCCCCCAAATGCCAAATCCACGATGAGAGAGACAGGAAGAGATGAAGACACAGCCCGACTTCTGATTTCTTTCGCCTCCAATCGCTTGTCTTCACGCACGAAATAGCTGCCCGTGGAAGAAGAGGGGAAACCAGTCTTTCTCTCTCCTCCCTCTCTCTCCTCTTAAGCCTAGTTCGCGTATGCAAGAAGGAGATGGAGAATGCTTGATGGATGACGGCCCGGATGAAGGGGGATCGCTCCAACACCCATGATGAAGATAATTTACTGATTTCGGGCTGAAGGCATGGCTGGAAATCAGTCTCGGTGTGCGCAATTGAAAACCCGCAACCCGAAAAAAAATCGGTAATAAGAATTTTATGAAGAAAATGATGGTTTTTATGCAAAATGCTTTGCCAAAATGTGTTCCTATGGAGTATGATTAGAAGATAAATTTGGTTCTTGCTGTTTTCTTGCTGTTCATAAAAGGAAAAGAGAAAAATCAGAGAAATACGCATTTTATGGTCGTAAACATTCAAACAATACACGCAAAAGCATAGAAAAATGGGAAAATTGGGATTTTTTGAGCATATAAATGGGGAAAACCGTCAATACACATCAACTAATCTTTCAATTTTGTTGCAAATGAACTAAGGGCCACAGCCCACAAACTGGTTTTCATTTTCAGCAATTTAAAAAATACAAGAAAATGAAGAAAATGGCGGAAAAATGATAAAAAAACCTTCGAAAAATAGGGGAAAAATACATTTGGGGCTACGAAAAATATAGAAAAATAGGATTTATGTTTGTTGATGTATAGCAAGGCTGGGGCATGAAGTTATGCTTCAGTTCAGCCTTGTTTATATGTTTTAGTGCGTGTTTCCTTCCTTTCTCCACATAAAATGACAAGGAAACCCTAAAAGAAATGAATGCAATGATGCACTATCAAAACGGGGAAGGGTAGAGTTGTGGAAAAAATGGTTAAATGCCGCTGAGCATGAGGAATAATTTGCTGATTTTATATGCATCGCATCTAGGACGGAATAATAATGATAAAAATTAAAACCTAGTAGCACGAAGATCACTTCGGTGCTAGATGTTGTAGCGACGCACAAAGCGGTTAGAAAGAAAAGCATGGAAGAGATGTTTTGCACTTGCACGCTGCTGGTTTTTTTAAAATGTTTGAGCACTAGGCATCCACCTCTTTGCATGATCATTTAGAGGAAATTAAAAGTATCAGAGTCAGCTCCTGGATACGCATAGCAATTGTTTTCAGTAGGCCCTTGACCCACCGTTGAGAGCGTGAGGTTCCTATGCTGTAGGCTAGTCGTGGGATCCTAAAGGGGAAATCAAGTAAGGACAATGGTACATTCCTGGATACGCTTATTTGGTACCTTGAGCGACGTTTGTGCGAAATGTCTAAATGTTGAGCGACGCATCGAGGGGCCAATCCCCAAGGTGTAGGAGAGTCGCAGAGGGTTGACGGCATTCAGCCGTAGGAGGAACCCCATGTGTATGTGATTCGAGCCTTTTGGCTATGTGAAAGGGACTCCCTCTGAGGAGTAATATTGGGTTAGGATCAGTTGGACTACAACGTATTACAAACGTAATGTGTAGGAAGGCAGAGATTTTGATAGACGCTCCTGGCCGCGAGGTCGAGGGGTTGTCTTGTGCATAGTGACGAGGTCCGGCTAGTGCATGAGCCAGTGCCGGCCCGTTTTTAGGTCCATCAGTGGTGCGTCTGCCGGGAGCCGCTTAAAAGTGGCGGTTCTCGAATCCTGGTTGTTTAGGGACCAACTAGCAGTTTATGCCAAAGGATACTGAGATTGATCCGTTATCTATTGATAAGCATCGTCTAGCAGAAATCCAAAAGCAAGAAAGGGACGAAAGAGCTAGGCGACGTGCTGAAATTTTTAGGAGATATTCTCCTAAGCGTAGCGGCGCTGAACCCTTACGAGGAAGTGGATCTAGTGGTCTTAGAACCACAAGCAGTAAGTTAGGAGAAGGTGGAAGCTCTAGTGCCCCCCTTCCTTCGATAAGCCAGTCCACGTCAAGTACGGGAGGTGTAACCCCACCGTTCCCTATTCCTAGTGCAAATCCAATCCTCGTCATGGCGCAGCCTATTGCAATTCCAGCAGGAACGACAGATTTGCCGGCTCTAGGTTACCCGCTACCCATTTTTAATGGGCTAGTTGAGGAAGATGCAGAACTCCACATTAGGGAGTTTCAAAAGCTGATGTTTAATTGTCGCATCCAAGAAGAAGGACATTTAATGATGTTCTTCAACATGACTCTCAAAGGAAGAGCCGCTATATGGTATCATGGTTTAGAAGCCGGAACCATATTGAACATTGATGCATTTTATGGAGCTTTTCGAAGGGAGTTTGCCCCTGAAAGGGGTGGGCAATATTGGTTGCGTGTACTCAACGTGACCCGCCAAGAACCACACGAGGATATTCGTGCTTATGCGAAGAAGATAAAAGAGGTTTTCCGTAAGTTGGACACCTCTATTCCTATCCCCGCAGCTGCCCAATTGCAATATTTCCTACATGGGTTGGACTTCAATATCCAATTGCAGTTGAGTAGTGTCCCCTTGGGGGATATAGATACTGCCATTACACGAGCACAAGAGGTGGAATCCCGACTACAAGCAGCCTATGCTTCTAGAGGCAATTCGAACATGGGTTTAGTATTGGGAAACAATATGGCAATAGCCAATGGCAGTAGTGGCCAAGGGATAGCGATGGCTAACCCTAATGGGAGAGGGAACATGATACAGAATGTCCCTTTATTACCAGCTCCCCCTAGCATGTCGATGCCGACGGGCAGTCAAATGGCTCCAAATGGTGGAGGCCAGGCGGTCAATCCTAATACCATGCATGTGACTCAACAACCTGTGCCTAATCGAATTGTTAGGCCGATGGAGCGACATGGTAATGACCAAGGCTATGAGTCGAGTTCTTCCAATGTTCTTGGCGAGGTTAAGGACATGATGAAGCATTATACCGACATGATTACGGAGCAGTATCGACAAATAGCTGTTGATGTCAACTTCCTTAAAAAACAACAAAATTTGATAGGAAGTAGATACCCGGAGGAGGGTGCACCGTCGAGGTTTAGTTGCAAATGGTGTGGCGGGCAGCACTATCCAAGAAATTGCCCAAATGTTAAGTGCGACATTTGTGGAAAATCTGGCCATTTAGCAGCTACTTGCTGGAGTAAGATTAGTTCCCTCCAGCGAGGTAGTCGGCAACCCGGGCATGTTAATCATCGTGCCCAAGGAAATGATTCCCAGCGAGAGGACGGGCCTAAACAAATACTTCAACGACCAAAGACTACAGTGGAGGAGCTACCAAGTGGTAGTGGGGTTAGTTTGATTGAGGCTGTACGCGTTAATGATGCTGAAACCTCTAATCTACGAGCTGTCCTTACAAGAGGTAAAAAGGGTAGAGAAGCCAACATGGATAAGCCTGTCGACGGAAACCCTAAACAAGGCGACAAAGGAACACAAGTTTTGGATCCTGCCCTAGAAGGGGGACCTTTGAAGCCCGTAGAGAGTAAAGCCGATAAGGAAGCACCAAAGAAGAAGGTGAAAGTTAAGAAAGAGGCAATAAAGCCAGTTCAGCGACCTAAAGAGCGGATGGTTTGGCGTGAAAAGCGAGCTCTATCGAACTATCATGAATTCGATTTGGCGGGCTCTCTTTGCGAAGTCAAGCCGGATGTGAATCTTTTACAACTTATTAAGCTTTCCCCAGGAGTACGCAAGGAATTTAGAAAGATCCTACGTACCGGGTATATTGTAGAACCTTTGGGTATCGCGCGAGTTGGTGATGACTAGTTTGAGCATGCTGAGAAGCATTGCCCAAGGGTTGCAACCTATGTCGATGGGATATTAGTAGATTATGCCATTGTCGACACGGGATCATCTGTTAACATTATGAGTTCTGAAGTGATGGAAAGGTTAGGTCTTGCGATTCAGAAAGATACCTCCACAATTCTCAGAATGGCAGATGACAATTTGAGACAGCCGGAAGGCTGCATTACTAAGGTCCATGTCACTGTTGCAAATGTAGAATGCATGTTGGACTTTAGGGTGATTTGTTTTGCAGGGCGGCCAAGTTACCAAGTATTACTTGGACGACCTTGGATCTTGCAAGCGGATTGCCAAGTGGATATACCCGCCGGTCGATTGATATTCGGCAGAGGTGCCCAGCGTGTGGTGGTTGATGCTTATCCTGAGTCCCCGCAGAGTGAGAGAGCTCCTCTATCTTCTACAGAATTGGAGACATTAGAAGATTTATCTGGCAGTGAGACATCATCGAGTGATGAGTCCAAGGAAGGATCCACCACAGAGGACATCTATCAGATCACTTTGAACGAGCCGATAGAGGCCCAAGATCGTATAAGAGATGCAGATGTTATCGAGCTAGACCTTGGTACGCCTGATGATTCGCGGCCAATCAAATTAGGTTCTATGCTTAGTTTAGCAGAAAGGGAGGACTATGTGGCCTTGATCCAGGAATTCCGGGATATCTTTGCCTGGAGTTATGATGAGTTGAGAGGCATCCCTCCTAGTCTTGCTGTTCATACAATTCCGTTGAAAGAGGGCAGTCGTCCTGTACGGCAGAAAGTAAGGCATATGCCTTTCGAATTGAGGGACGGGCTGTTTGAAGAGTTACAGAAGCTTCGAAAAGCGGGTTTGATTTTTCCTGTGCAACACACGGAATGGTGTTCGCCAGTTGTGATTAGAAAGAAGAAGAATAATCAAATCCGTTTATGTGTAGACTTTAGGGAGCTGAATAAGCAGACAGTTAAGGACTACTACCCATTGCCATTTATTGACCAGATTTTGGATCAATTAGCGGGTAGGGAGATATATTCGTTTATGGATTGCTTTGCAGGGTATAACCAAATGGCAATTGCAGAAGAGGATAAGTTGAAAACAACTTTCATTACTGTATTTGGTACTTTTGCGTACCATGTGATGGCCTTTGGTTTATGCAATGCGCCTGGTTCGTGGCAACGAACAGCAGATAAGACATTCGGTGACATATCCCCTGAAGAGTTGAAGGTGTTTATTGATGACTTAGGGGCTGCCACCATGAGACCAAGACAATTGATCATTTTAAGAAAATGCTTTGAGCGCTGTAGACAATTTTGCATCGCTCTAAACCCACGGAAGTGTGTTTTTGGAGTACCTTATGGGCTATTGCTGGGTCATGTGGTCAGTTTGGTAGGAATTGCGACAGACCCCGAGAAGGTCAAAGTTATAGTTGCCATGGGTCCACCACGCACTCCGAAAGAAGTTCATAGCTTTCTGTCTTCGGTTGGTTACTACCGTAGATTCATTAACACCTTAGCAGAAAGAACGTTGCCGCTTACAAATTTATTGTCCTTTAGCTGTTCGTTTGAATGGGGTGACCCTTGTAAGGTAGCATTCGAGGATGTGAAACAAGAGCTAGCAAGAGCGCCCGTT
The DNA here is from genome assembly GCF_053477565.2 of Lygodium microphyllum. Lineage (NCBI taxonomy): Eukaryota > Viridiplantae > Streptophyta > Polypodiopsida > Schizaeales > Lygodiaceae > Lygodium > Lygodium microphyllum. The sequence continues at coordinate 129,274,900 of NC_141156.1, forward strand.
TTAAAAGCACCTAAAAGAGGTGAGTGTTTTATGTATTTTCGGCAGCCACCATGTATAGTATCAGCTGCTGTTTAGCCCAAATTTGGGAAGAGAAGTGGTACCACCCAATTGCTTTTGCCAGCCGGAAGCTGGGGGTATCCGAAATCAATTATACTTACATGGAGAAATTATGTCTAGCGATGGTCTTTGGGACCAAGAAGTTCAGGCATTACATTCTCTATGAGAAAGTCGTGCTTTATACGAAGGCGGAGGGACTTCGACTATTGATGAATAAGCTACAGCCGCCTGACCGTCTAGCGAAGTGGTTAATCACTTTGCAGGAATTTGATTATGAAATCAAGAGTAAGCCACCAAGGTTGCAAGGCATCGTGGAATGTCTAGTGGACTTTGGGGAGCCGAAAGAATCTGTGGCTGAAGGTAGTGACATGGAGATGATATTTAAAATAGATACGGCATCTATTCCCTCCTGGTATGCTGCAATAACGCATTATTTATCAACAGGAGAGGCGGGATCCGAATTATCTCAAGCTGAGAAAAGGAAAATTAAGCAGCAAGCGTCAAAGTTTGCCTTGATCGCAGGTACATTATATCGGCAAGGGGTTGATGATATCTATCGCCGATGTGTGACGCCTGACGAGGTGCCATTCATTTTGGAAGAGTGCCATGATTCTGCTTGCGGTGGCCATTTTGTTGGACGGCTTACAGCACAAAAGGCTTTAAGAGCAGGTTATTGGTGGCCTGCCATCTTCCAGGATGCGTTTGCGTATGTTAAGAGATGCGATATTTGCCAACGACATGATAGTCGAGAGAATAGGAAACGACCACTCACCCCTATCATGGCGATACTTCCATTTGAGAAGTGGGGAATAGACTTTGTGGGTCCTATTACTCCGTCATCGACTATGCAAAAGCGGTACATCATTGTAGCAACTGACTACTTCACAAAGTGGTCAGAAGCACGTGCAACAAGGAAAGATGATGCTAAAGAAACTTCTAGTTTCCTTTTAGAGTAGATAATATGCCGGTTTGGTCCACCGAAAGAATTAGTGTCGGACCGCGGAACTCATTTCCTGAATAAGGTGATCAAAGGTTTGACAGAGTTGTGGAACATCAAGCATAACAAGACAACCCCATATAATCCGCAAGCCAATGGGCAAGTCGAAAGTACCAACAAGCAGCTTGTGGGCATCCTGTCCAAAATTGTGTCGGAAAAGAAACGGGATTGGGATAAAAAGTTATACGTGGCAGTGTGGGCCTATAATACGACCTTCAAACGAGCCATTGGCCATACCCCGTTCAAGTTAGTATATGGGGAGGAGTGTGTCTTGCCTTTAGAGATTGAGCTGCCGACTATTCGGTTTGCCATCAATCATTCTTTGAGTGATGAAGACGCACTTTTTGAGCGCTTGACGACACTGGCTCATTTAGATGAGCTTAAGTTGCAGAGCTTATTGCACCAAGAAGTGGCGAAGCGCCGAATGAAGAAGCTACACGACCTCAAAGCCAAGAAATACACCTTCAAGAAAGGACAGCTTGTTCTGTATTATGACGCACGACGAGAATTATTTCCAGGCAAGCTAGAGCCCAAATGGGATGGGCCCTATAGGATCGTTAGAATAGGAAAGAATAAATCTACAGTGTTGTTAGCTGACCTTGAGGGGATAGAATTTAAAAATAAGGTTAATCTTAATAAGATTAAACCTTATTACTTCTGATTGTACTAATGCTATGACTGCCTTGCAGGTCTAGGCAAGATCGATCAAACATCTGCAAGGAAATCGTGATAGAGGTTGATGGGTCGTCTGATCCCTTATTTAGAACACCCATATTTGGAACAGAGGTATCATCAGGGAAAGCTCATTTGGTGGAGCAAAGGATACAAGGTGATTGAGCAAGAAGGCGGGACATTTATTTGGGAAATCAAGGTCTTCTGCCATCACTGCCTACAAATTTTGACGAGCATCCCTGTTGAATTCAATGATGATGGAGGGATGGAGCCTACAGTCCACCCGTTGAATATGCTGAATTTCGATTACCATAATTACGCGTAGAGTCTAGGATGGCAGGATATGTAAACCCTTTATGGACGTACACCTTGTACTTTGATGGGGCGTCCAGGGGTGTATGCAAAAAAGGAAGTGTAGGAGTTGTCATCCGAGACCCCCGACGACGCATTGTCATGAAGTTAGCTGCTTATCTCGGGGCGAATTTTACTAATAATATGGCCGAATACAAAGCCCTGATCATGGGTTTGAATATTGCAAAGAAGGGTGGTATCCGCCAGTTGTTGGTGAAAGGGGACTCTCAGTTGGTTTTAAATCAACTCAATGGGACGTACATGGTACGGAACCCCATCCTTTGTATGTACCATCATACTGCCATAGCCCTGCTAGACGAATTTGATAGAGTGTCTTTTCAGCTGATTCCACGGAATTGGAATCAGTTTGCCGATTCATTGGCTAATCTTGCGTATGAAGAAGACCTCTTCTTTAATTGTGGCCCTTGTCCCGATATATCTATTGATGGTGAGATAGGACCTGGTCGTTTGTGGGGTATGCTTTCTGAACATGCCCTTTTTGGCAGACGATGGTTGATTTGGGTGATGCAGAGGGTAAGCGAGACTCATCTGCCTTTATTATCTCGGACCCACAGACTGATTCGACGACATGTGATGCGAACACCTCTTGCGATATACGCAGGAGGGATAGGTCATAATCTACTGCACCTAGTTTAGGGCTACAAGCCCTGTTCCCCTGGGAATAGTATGCTTTGCTGTCTATCATAGTTGTTCCCAGGAGGATGTTATGCATAGTATTGTTTTATTTCATTAGGCCAAGAGGGCCGATGCAGTTTTGTAGTAAAGCGTTTGATTTCATTAGGCCAAGAGGGCCATTTCCCTGTCTAGTGCGGGTGCGTTTAATCGGGTTTTTGTTTTAAGCGTTGTGCTGGACAGGTTTCGTGGTTCGTGGAATTTGGTGGAGCCTGGAGGAGCCTTTGCTGCGATGGAAGCTTCTTGTGGCCAATCCAGGTGATACCTCTCCTTTACGAGTACCTTTCTTTCCTGTTATATGTGTATTTGTACTTGTTGAGGGGATACTTTTTGTTGGGGACCGGCAACCAAGGCATGAAGTCACAGGTTTAGGTTGAGTATGTTTGAGGGAGGTCGGAGTAGTCATTGCCTCCTGTAAAGACATTGTCAGGTATTGAAAGACCTGTTTTAGAAGAAAGTCCTAGTGGCCCTGTCCTGCTAACCTGCTAGGCAGCCGTTCTAGGAGTTCTTGTTAGTAGTGAGGCAGTTAGAGAAGCCTGTTAGAAGATCATAATGATGATGCCAAGAAATCCTGACTGTCCTAAAAGATGAATATCAATACGAAGGTGTGTAAAAAGGGGTTCTAACCCCTATCAAAGAAATGAAAAGAAATGAAAATATATAAGCAGTTGATCATTGCCTTGCGAGGGCTTGGTAGGTCCCTGGGGACGAGTCAGACCCGGGGCCGATACCTTGTCTCCCTAGGGGTGGCTTCTTGCTGGATAAATAATACCAAAACAAGGAAGGTTGGAGCGAAAATAAAAGTGAGCGTTAGAAAAGGATTAAGTATCGCCTTGCGAGGGCTTGGTAGGTTCTTGGGTGCCGAGACAGGTCCTGAGACCGATGCCCTGTTCTCCTTGGGTCACTACGCTCAGCTCCCTCCTTTTTACATGCCCAGTATGTCAATAAAATAAAAACCCTAAAAGAAGACATGTATTGAAGGAAAATACTCTTTGGTCAGGCTATAGGAGTCCTCGCCTTGTAGGAGCTCCTAGTGGTGTTGTCTTTAGTTGGTAAGTAGTTCAGACTACCACTTAGGGCAACCTCTTTGGCAGTTCTTTTTAGTTTGGCTGTGTTGGAGCAGTTGGTTAGTGACTCACTTCGGATCTTCTATTAGATGATGCTAGGCCTACTCCTTGTGGATGTTATGCCTTGGTTCTGCCAGGGGTAGGGAGAGCATTGTGCTGTGCTTTATTGCATATTTGTTTTGTGTCAGTTTGATGCTCCTTTGGGTGTTTTCGGTGCAGATATGTTCGTGGATTCGACGGACTGAGTCGTCCTATCTCGTGGTCGCCAATGACTGCGAATTTTAGGCATCGAAACGTGCCTAAAAATAGCAGAAAAATGTGGCAAAACTGGGAAAAATATTTGATCGCGAAGGCGACGGCTCGATCCAGGACGATTTTAAGCGTCAAGTGCTTGACGGGCGCCCGTGAGACGCTCTGTGAATTTTTGTAATTTTTTCGAGTGCCTGTGGTGGTCACTGAAGATGCCAGGCAGTGCGGGACGCGAAGAGGAAGTCACAGAAATTTTCAGAACGCAGTTCGGAGTTCGCACGCGAGAGTTGGCCCAAAACCGGCCGGCCGGGACCGAATATGGCCAAATATGAAAAGGCATGAAGGAGGGGGGCCATTGGGGGTGCCCTTTGGCTCCCCCCAAAATTTTTTTTCGTATCATCCAAGGTAGTGCCATGGCGGCCGCGCGCAGGAAAAAAACGGCCGCCCCCCCCCCCCCCCCCCCCCCAAATGCCAAATCCACGATGAGAGAGACAGGAAGAGATGAAGACACAGCCCGACTTCTGTTTTCTTTCGCCTCCAATCGCTTGTCTTCACGCACGAAATAGCTGCCCGTGGAAGAAGAGGGGAAACCAATCTTTCTCTCTCCTCCCTCTCTCTCCTCTTAAGCCTAGTTCGCGTATGCAAGAAGGAGATGGAGAATGCTTGATGGATGACGGCCCGGATGAAGGGGGATCGCTCCAACACCCATGATGAAGATAATTTACTGATTTCGGGCTGAAGGCATGGCTGGAAATCAGTCTCGGTGTGCGCAATTGAAAACCCGCAACCCGAAAAAAAATCGGTAATAAGAATTTTATGAAGAAAATGATGGTTTTTATGCAAAATGCTTTGCCAAAATGTGTTCCTATGGAGTATGATTAGAAGATAAATTTGGTTCTTGCTGTTTTCTTGCTGTTCATAAAAGGAAAAGAGAAAAATCAGAGAAATACGCATTTTATGGTCGTAAACATTCAAACAATACACGCAAAAGCATAGAAAAATGGGAAAATTGGGATTTTTTGAGCATATAAATGGGGAAAACCGTCGATACACATCAACTAATCTTTCAATTTTGTTGCAAATGAACTAAGGGCCACAGCCCACAAACTGGTTTTCATTTTCAGCAATTTAAAAAATACAAGAAAATGAAGAAAATGGCGGAAAAATGATAAAAAAACCTTCGGAAAATACGGAAAAAATACATTTGGGGCTACGAAAAATATAGAAAAATAGGATTTATGTTTGTTGATGTATAGCAAGGCTGGGGCATGAAGTTATGCTTCAGTTCAGCCTTGTTTATATGTTTTAGTGCGTGTTTCCTTCCTTTCTCCACATAAAATGACAAGGAAACCCTAAAAGAAATGAATGCAATGATGCACTATCAAAACGGGGAAGGGTAGAGTTGTGGAAAAAATGGTTAAATGCCGCTGAGCATGAGGAATAATTTGTTGATTTTATATGCATCGCATCTAGGACGGAATAATAATGATAAAAATTAAAACCTAGTAGCACGAAGATCACTTCGGTGCTAGGTGTTGTAGCGACGCACAAAGCGGTTAGAAAGAAAAGCATGGAAGAGATGTTTTGCACTTGCACGCTGCTGGTTTTTTTAAAATGTTTGAGCACTAGGCATCCACCTCTTTGCATGATCATTTAGAGGAAATTAAAAGTATCAGAGTCAGCTCCTGGATACACATAGCAATTGTTTTCAGTAGGCCCTTGACCCACCGTTGAGAGCGTGAGGTTCCTATGCTGTAGGCTAGTCGTGGGATCCTAAAGGGGAAATCAAGTAAGGACAACGGTACATTCCTGGATACGCTTATTTGGTACCTTGAGCGACGTTTGTGCGAAATGTCTAAATGTTGAGCGACGCATCGAGGGGCCAATCCCCAAGGTGTAGGAGAGTCGCAGAGGGTTGACGGCATTCAGCCGTAGGAGGAACCTCATGTGTATGTGATTCGAGCCTTTTGGCTATGTGAAAGGGACTCCCTCTGAGGAGTAATATTGGGTTAGGATCAGTTGGACTACAACGTATTACAAACGTAATGTGTAGGAAGGCAGAGATTTTGATAGACGCTCCTGGCCGCGAGGCCGAGGGGTTGTCTTGTGCATAGTGACGAGGTCCGGCTAGTGCATGAGCCAGTGCCGGCCCGTTTTTAGGTCCATCACTCTTCCTCTAAAGCTCCCCTTGCCTCTAAAGTTACCACGACCTCCTGAAACTTGCATATCGCCAAATTGCTGATTCAATTTGTTTTGCTGGTTGTCAGTACCACGTCCTGTACCACGGCCTCTTGAAAAGAATCTGCCACGTCCCCTTCCTGAACTGGAGTAGAAAGCTTAGACCTGTTCACCACTTTTTTCAGATGTCTCACTCTGCATGTTGATCTCTTCAGTGATCATAAGGGAGACCAACTCATCGAAATCTGGAAATGGCTCTCTAACATATACGGAAGTTATAAAAGACTTCCAAGCCTTTTCATTGTTAAGTCCACCCAAAGTAGATGACACCAAATCATCATCATCGGGAATTTCATCAATCGCTGCCAAGACATTTGCAATGCTCCTTACCTTCAATGCATACTCATTGATAGACATCTTTCCTTTCTTCAATGTATTCAACTCTTGCTTGAGTTGAATCTTTTGTGCCTTTGTATTTACAGAAAATATACTTTCAAGTATGGTCCAAGCTGCATATGTATTCTCTACATTTCTGATATGTCCCAGCATATTATTGTCAATTACTGCTGACAGCCAATACATGACCTTCTTGTCTTTTGCATTTCATTCCTTCCATGCCTTTGTCTCTTCTACAGTTGGAGGATCACTCATCTCCGGCTCCTTTTCTTCACCTGAAACAAACTCGTAGAGGCCCTTTCCAATAAGAAAGTTCGTGACATGGAACTTCCATGAAGGGTAGTTGTTCTTATCGAGCTTCTCAATGATGGGGCTTCCATTGTTCTCTGCCATTATCACAAAATTAATACCAATAGCAAGCAAGTTTTCTGCAACCCTCAACTTGTAGTGCACAACAATACACCAGACAGCCTTTTTCACTATCTGCTCAACAATACATGCAATCTGCAACCTGTTTGCAGATAAACCTTGTGCTTACTCACTGGTAAACACCTTTGAACTTACAGATCTGGAATCTGTAACCTGTGCACCCACTTTCAGTCAATATAGTCAAAGTCACAGTGTACTCTGAAACTGCTGTCTGCAACCTTGCGGCTCTAAAACGGGGCCTGAAACGACCTCAGACGCCCAAAATAACTGCGAAAAAGCCCTAAAGGGGTAGTCTGTAAAATAGACAATGCTCTTTGCGCACACCAAATCTCACTACAATCTGAGATTTTTGCTCTGCCTTGCTTCCGGTGCCTCCACAGGCACTATCCAAGAGAAAGAGTGGAAGGATGGGAGAGCTTCTTACCCGTGGCTTGCTTGCTCGAACCTTGCTTCTTCTCCTTCACTTCAACCTTCGAAATTAGCCTCTCTCAGTAGCGCAGCTCTGATACCATGTCAAGAATCGCGTGGTGGGGGGACTTGCTCAAGATGCTGCGCCGAACACACACAGAATGCACAAGGAGAAGCTTACTCAAGAGACAAGAAGAGAGATGGAGGCCAAAACGTTTTCTTGCTGATTTCTTCTTCTTCTTCCACACACTTTACAATGTACACAAGGTAGAGATAAGATACAACATAAAGGAAAGTGGCCTACTAAGTCAAACACTGCATAACCGACTACACTAGTCGTCTGGTGCTATAACTATGTCAGTTGTAAATAGGTGTAACAACCTGAATATAATAAGTAATGAGTCAGTGGCCATGTGTGAGTCATAATGACCACCGACGTGCTAAGTGTAGATGTGTGGACCCATCTAACCAGGCGGTGTATCATCAATGTCCTCATGTGTTGAGCTTGTCATCTCAACAGCCACAACAACCCAATTAAAAGGAGTATCCTTTCATAGCAAATTTGTTAAGGGTGAGGCCACCTTTGCAAAATCGGTCGATAATAATTTAGATGTCCCAACAAGTTGTTTAAGAGTTGTTGGTAAAGGAAGTGCAGAAATCTTGGCAATTTTAGCCGGATCCATAGCAATTCCTTTCTTAGAAACTATATGCCCCAACAATGTTCCTTTTGGAACTCCGAAAACACATTTATCAAGATTTAGCGATATACCTACCTCATCAATGTGTTCAAACCCTTTTGCCAACAATCGATTAGGCATTTTTTTTGCTATCCCATATACACAAAAGTCATCTAGAAAAACTTCCATCCACTGTTGAAGAAAGTCTTGGTAAGCTGCAATCATAACCCTTTGGAACGTTGCGGATGCATTGCACAAGCCAAAATACATTACTTTATAAGTGAATGTACCCCATTCAATAGTAAAATTAGTTTTAGATTGATCTTCAAGATGAATTAACACTTGATTGTAGCCACTAAACCCATCCATAAAAGAATATAACTTGTGGCATGCGACCTTATCTAGTACTTGATCTGTAAATGGAAAAGGGAAATGATCTTTCCGAATATTCTAACAAAGTCAGCTTTAATACCTTTAAGATAAGCAAATTAACCAACATGTGCTCATAATACTTCTTCAAACATTTCTCGATCTTGGGATTCCAATTGAGCTCCTAAATTTAAATATTTCCCTTGTACCATTTCTATTTTAACTACTTCCACTTTAGGCTCTTCAATAAACAAAGAGGCTATTTTCGAGGCTTGACCATAGGCACATCATTTGATATTTCCATTGATACATTTTCAAGCAGACTATGCCTGGCACTGGAATCCTGGTTCTTCTTCCCTTGCATTCACATAGTGTACCAAGGATAAAGCCTTATAAGGGACAATAGCTAAATCATCCCAAGTACCCTCAATCATTTCTATCATATGAACATGCAATATATAACAAAATAGCTTATTGGTATAACTTCCTTGTCTTTTACTCAATCCATGCGAGATAGGTTGCAAATTCTATTATACTTTGTTGTGAACATGGTATTTGTAGAATCTATTATCTGAGAAATATTCTCTTGATCACTTGGAAATTGATCATGTAATGTTCGACAATAATGACGTAAAATTCTATTTTTCTTTTCCAAACATTCTTGGTCATTCAAATCCCAAGACCATTGAGTACTGCTAAGATTAAGGATTAATGAGTGTAAATCTTCATCTTCCTCACCTTGAATTTGACACCCTAAATATGGCTGTGGCTGAGTTGGTGGCAGAAAAGGAGTCAGTAGCCGCCTTCTAGCTTGAGAAAACCCGCACAATAGCCATGCAACAACGACAAATCTTTGACCTCAAGCAAGAATTAAAGGCCAATGAAGACATGGAAGAAAGCTACAAACAGCGGCTCAAGGAGGAAAATCAAGAACTGGTGCAGATGCAACGGGAATGCAATCTTCTCTTGATGCAACATGGGGAATTGGCGGTGAAAAATGCCAACATCGAGTAAATGATGGAGGAACTAAATGCCAAAGAGGAGGAGAGAAGACAAGAGAGGGAGGAGCAGCAAAATGAGATCGATCAACTGCACTTGGAAAGGAAAGAACATGAGAATATGAGCAGAGAACTCAAAGCCTAGGAGCAGAAGCTCGTAACCCTAGCACAGAAGTAGGGGGAGAACATGGAAGGAATGAACAAAAGAGCAGAGGAATGGGTCATGCAAAATGAGAAACGGGTGAAGACACTGTCACGGTGCCTTGCTTTGGTGGAAAAAGAAAAAATCCTTGCAGAAAGTAAAGCAGACGCCACCCAGACAGTCTTTAGTGCCCAGCAATAGGCCTTCCTCAACACATTACTGGACACGACCCGGCCAGAGGGAAAGGAGTCATTGGAGGTGATGTAGAAGAAACTAAGCATCGCACGCAGGGCCCTGCATGCGGGGCTACAGATGCCACCCATGTTGAAACCCTACATTTTATGTAAATATTGCCTAAGTGCTCGAGAAAATAAAAAGTGGAGGACCACTAACTGATGGAATTGGACTACTATGATAAAGTAACGTCATAAATACTTTGAAAGTTAGACAAAGATATTGAAATTAGTAATACTTATCATCCATCTAATGCAACAAATCTTAGGAGTTGGCTTGGCAACCTGGTTAAAAGTGGCTTGGTCTTTGACCGGTCACTTATGACAAGCCAAAGTTAAGCATTAACATTGCTTGGCCAAATTAGCCACAAAAATCCAGATGTCCTCTCGGCCTCAAACCTTCTTATGGGAGATAGTCTCTCTTTATAAACTAGTCACTAGCATGGCTATAGATACTAGGGAAAATATACTCACATATTTTGATAGCTCAATAACACCTTCACTCTATTTACTTGTAGCTATGAACAACTCGAGACCTAGGTCTCCTTGATGAAAACATTGTAGACTATGTGAGGTCCCTACTATGCTCATTGAAAAAAATATGAACTCATCTTCATCAAGGCTACTTTAATTGCCAAGGAGCGTATTGCAACTCAGGTTTCACAAGAGCTGGCCCTAAAAGGAAGATTAATCACCTCCTTCAAACAAAGCTATGTTGAAATCATGCCCGATGAACTAGTCAATATCGATCGTCTAGCACAAACTAACTCCTTGTTCTTGTAGCATTGACTTACATTTATGAGAACAATGGGAAAGAGCGAGATGTCAAATCATGAAGAAAAATGCAGAGAAGCAATGTGCCATTAAAATGTCAAAGTATAATCCTACTTATGTTGCTCCCACATCGTTTTTTGAGTACTTGCTCTCACCCATAGACATATGTTAGAAGATAATGCGATGCTAAATTTGTATATAGTTTAAGTCCTTAGTAGCAAGGAAGAGCTTCATATTTCTAGTAAAATCAATTCAAGGGATCTCCTTACTAATATTCTAGCCTATGTTACCCATATCAGTATTCATCTCCATAGGATATGGACCATTATATTACCATGGAATCCAATCTGTACTTCTATGAGTTATGGCTATAAACATAGTTGCCATGACCCCTTGTGCAATCCTAGAAGTATTACAATCCATTCAGAGGAGGAGGGGTTTGCATAAACTCTTGGCATAAACACTATATAAAGGTTGTAATGCTACATAAAGTTTGTAAATTGATTATTATTTGAATCATTTTTTGACTTTACTGATATGCAAAAATCTCCTTATGCAATATGTGAAGATTTAAGGTAAAAAGTTAAATTTTCTTTATGTTGTGAGAGGTGTGAATTTTTACTTGGCAACTTATATATATATATGTTTTGTTCTTAACAAATTCAGTACTTCTTGAAAACTCATCACCACAAGATGTTGTTAGACCTTGAGTATGGTAGGATAAGGAGACAAAGCCATATGCAAAAAGATGGGCAAGTCCCAATCACCATTTTTTGAAGGAGAACATGCAAATTACGAGCTAAGTACATAAGTTAAAGGATATCACCACTTGCAGTACAAATAGATCCATAACCTGAAAGAAGTGGCTGTCAAAAATCTAGATGCCAAAAAATTAGTAAACTAGTATAAATTGCACAAGTACATGAGGAATTTGAATGGAAAATCAATTATGAGCAGTGCATAGAATTTCTCATTACCTACGATCCAAACAAGCATAGCGGATTCATTACTATGAGCAACAACCATGCATAGAAACATGTGGAGATCCCTCTCAATCCAATGGTGGTGCACAAAACCTTGGGCCTACTAAATAAGTAGGGGAAGTGATCAAAATGAGATGTCTATGCAATGCTAGGGATGGACAAGTAGAAGGTTTTCACCAATGATGGAATTAGCCTAGAGGACATCCAAAATCCCTCAATTTAAATTCAAGCTAGATTGATACATGCCCTATTCTTTGGAAATAGGTACAACTCACTAATGAGTAGGATCAAGGTTGCAATGCTAGAAATCATGGCTACTCCAACAATGGATAACAAAAACCTTAATGCCTATATCATAAAAACCATCCATGATGCGGAAAAGGCATCATGGATGGTTTTTATGATGTAGGCATTGAGGTTGCAACCAAGGTCACTCTGGTGGGGTGCTAACAGCCATTATACAAGAAGTCACCGAATGAGCTTTAGACCATTTTGTAAAGTATCCTATTGCCACAATGATACGATTCTTCCACATTGTAGACAAAGGATGCACATGTCCAACAAAATTGATACCCCACTTCTCATAGAGCAAAGTCACAAGAATAGGATTAAGCGATTGCTTACGATTTTCCCTAGCATTATGTCTATGGGGCTGAAATCACAACACTTAACATATGCAAAACCATCCTAGAAAATCGTTGACTACCAATATCCAGCACATAAAGCTTTTTGGGTAGCGAGCCATCTAGCAAAATGAACTCCACATGCTAATTCATGACATTCATCTAGAATAAAGCGTACCTCATCAAGCATCACACAATGATGATAAATCTCATCCACACATTCTCTATATAAAATACCTACTATTATTGAAAAGTGAAGTGCTTGCTGCTTAATCTTTCGCTTCTTGGATTTAGAAAGAGTTTTCATCGAGTTGCCTATTGATAGATAATGAGTAATAGATATATACCACAATGGAATGGAGGTTACATCAATCTTACATAAATCCTTAGAATCACTAATATCAGCCCACTCTTTCTTAGGCTCACCAAAATCGACTAGGCACTCTATGATACCTGCTTGCTGCTTAATCTTTCGCTTCTTAGATTTAGAAAGAGTTTTCGTCAGGTTGCCTATTGATAGATAATGAGTAATAGATATATACCACAATGGAATGGAGGTTACATCAATCTTACATAAATCCTTAGAATCACTAATATCAACCCACTCTTTCTTAGGCTCACCAAAATCAACTAGGCACTCTATGATACCCTACAAATTTGGTTGCTTACTCCTAATCTCATAGTCAAACTCCTACAAAAAAATCAACCACTTGGCTAGATGCTCAGGGGGTTGAAGCTTATAGAATAATAAGTGCAATCCATTTGCCTTGGTGAAGAACACCACCTTCTCATAAAGAATATAATGCCTGATCTTCTTAGTGGGAAAATACCATAGCTAAGCAAAACTTCTCTAAATAGATGTAACAAAGCTGTGAAATTTGCAATTTTTGGCTTGTGAATGCAATGGGATAATAAAGCTCTGCCTCTCAAATTTGCGATAGGCCACAACTAATACTATGCCTTGTCGCAATCATAAATATATAGAAATCTTCATTCATTTTTGGAGCTTTTAAAAACAACACTTTGGATAATTCCATTTTAACATCTTCAAACGCCGCTTTTCATGTTTCTGTCCATTCCAAAACATGGTGGTGACATAAAATATATGTCAAGGGTAATGAACATTTAGCCAATGAATTAATGAACCGACAATAATACCCCACAAATGAAACAAAACTATGAACTTCCCTAGGGCAAGTGGATGGGCTTAGGACTACAATAACAACCACCTTTTTAGGGTCAGTGGTGGCAATACCAATTGCACTCGCAACATGACCCAATAGCAAACTATAAGGCACCCTAAACACACACTTTCGAGGATTCAACACTATGCAATACTTGTGACATTGCTCAAAGCACACATGTAGAACAATAAAGTGTCTATTAAGGGTCATGGTAGCTACCCCTAAATCATCTATGAAAACATTCATCTCTTCAGGGGATATATTGGAAAAAAATCTAATCAGTTGTTCTTTGCTAAGACCCGAGAGCATTATATAGGTCAAAAGCCATCACATGGTACGTAAAAGTACCAAAAATTATAATGAATGTCGACTTTAACTTGTCCTCTTCAACAAATTTGGGCATTTGATTATAACCCACAAAATAGTCCATGAAAGAGTATATCTCTCACCCTACCAACCGATCTAAAATCTAATTGATAAAAGACAAAATGATAATAGTCCTTCACCATTTACTTGTTTAATTCCTTAAAAACAACACACATGTGGATTTTATTGTTCTTTTTCTTTCTTATTACCATCGGTAAACACCATTTTGTATGTTCAACACTAGAAAAATCAGACTAGCCTTCCTTAAACGCATCAATTCCTCGAGAAGAGATTCTCTTAGATCAAAAGGCATATGTTTAACATTCCACCTCACTAGCTTACTACCTTCTTTCAATGGAATCATATGTGTGGCAATAGAGGGGGAATCCCCTTCAATTTGTCATAACTCCATGCAAATAAATTCCTAAACTCCTACAGGAGTGCTACATAATCTACACACTCATTAGTAGATAACATAGTGCCGATTTTAATGGGGCAAGGATCATTGGGAGTCCTAAGATCCAACTCTATCACATCAACATCACTAATGCTATCCTTTGCCTAGATTGGCTCATTCAAACATGCTTAGTAAACCTCCTCAATTGTAGAATCCTCTTCAGAATCACTGGAACTTGAGGTTTCAATAGTTGAAGTTCCCTCGAGTGCTTCCCATTTTTTAGTGGGAAGTAATACCCTTTCATCCAATGGATGATCAAGGTATACATCGAAAATTATTCTCTTTCACCTCTGCCTAAAAATTAGTTGACTAGCTGGGATATCCACCAAACAATCAAAATGTAATATTCATGGATTTCCAAGCAACAATTGATAGCTTGACCTCCTACCAATTTGGATAACACAAAAGTCAAGGACACACACAATATTAGCAACCGTCACATGTACTTGTGTTACCATTTCTTCTTGTTATCTTAGGCTATCATCAGCCATTTTTAAAATCATGGTGACATCCTTTTGAATTGGTAAACCTAACCTCTCCAACAAATCCATACTTATAATTTTTATAAATGAGTCTAGGTTTATCACTACATTGTCTATCAAGATTCTATCAATCTATGCATGCACCCTAGGGTAGTTCTTCTCTACATGATCCCACCATTCACTACCCACTCGATGGATACCAAAAGGCTCAATGAGATAACTCATTTGTAGGATTTTCTTGAACTTCTCATGAACATTCGATGATGATAATTGAATTAGTTATAGTAGATTCACATGTGGTTTAACTTCATAAAGTGTGTTTGCTAGGTTAAACTTGCAGAAGTTTGCCACTACTCTCTTCTCTTTCCATAGTAGTCACTATGCATCCTCTCTCTCAACCTTGATTTTGATTATCATAAGTATGAGTGAGTTGATTAGTATGGCATGGCCTATCACTGATGACTAGGTTTATACTTTGTATTTTGACTGAGCTTTGAGAGGGCCCACTAGACATGCGAACATTGGTGCGGTCATAAAACATCCCCGATGTAGGTTTGTCATGAAGATGGGAGCCTATTTAGGACCTTCTTTTACTAATAATACAGTAGAATAAAAGGCCTTGATCATGGAACCTATTTAGGACCTTCTTTTACTAATAATATGGTAGAATACAAGGCCTTGATCATGGGGTTGAGGGTAGCCCGATGTGGGGGTATCCGCTAATTATTGGTAAAAGGGGACTCATAGTTAGTAATCAATTAGCTAAATGGGACCTATAGTGTGCGAGATCCCATCTTATAGATGTACCATCGTGAAACCTTGGATATGTTGCATATCTTTGAGATGGTGACTTGTCAGCTACACTACAAGGGAATGGGGCAATAGCGACGCCGATTAGCGACGGCGGATATCGGCGTCGCTATAGGCGTCGCTATATGCGTCACTATTTGCGTCGCAAATAGCGACGCATATAGCGACGCCAATTGCGACGCCGCAGGGAAAAAAAGCGCGGCCGAAACCAGAGCGTCGTTTTCATTTTGTTTTCTTCGCCTTTTGAGAGCGAGAGCGAGGGAGAGAGCGAGGGAGAGAGCCAAGGCTTTGTGAGAGAAGAGGAGGAAGAGACTTGCTGCCGCCGCCGCCGCCACCGCCACCGTCGTTGTTCGTGAAGGAGAGGAGGAGCCCTCGTTGCAAAGAGAAGCCGCCCACGCTCGCCATATCTCATTGGTGAGTCTCCCTCTCTCTTTCTTTTACTTGTTGAAGGTTTAAATCATTCTCTTTTGTTTGTTTAGGAGAGGAAATGAAAGAGAAGGAGAGGGAGAGGGAGAGAGAGGGAGAGAAAGAGAGGGAGAGGGAGAGAAAGAGAGGGAGAGTGCATTCTCTCTCTCTCTCCCTTTTGCTTGTTTAATGTTTAAATTACTTTCTTCTTTGCTTGTTTAGGAGAGGAAACGAGAGAGTAAGAGAGAAAAAGAGGGAGAGGGAGAGGGAGAGGGAGAGGGAGAGGGAAAGAAAGAGAAAGAGAAATAGAGGGAGAGGGAGAGGAGGGGGAGGAAATAGGAGAGGGAGAGAAAGAGAAAGAGAGGGAGAAGGAGGGAGAGTGCATTCTCTCTCCCCCTCCCTCTCCCTTTTGCTTGTTTAATGTTTGAATCACTTTATTTTTTGCTTGTTTAGGAGAGGAAATGAGAGAGAAAGAGAGTGAGAGGGAGAGGAAGGGAAAGGAAATGAGAGAGGGATAGAAAGAGAAAGAGAGGGAGAGTGCATTGTATCTCTCCCTCTCCCTTTTGCTTGGAGGATGTTTAAATCACTTTATTTTTTGCTTGTTTAGGAAATGAGAGAGAAAGAGAGATAGAGAGGGAGAGGGAGAAAAAGAGAAAGAGAGGGAGAGGGAGAGGAAGAGGGAGAGGGAGGGGGAGGGGAAGGAAATGAGAGAGGGAGAGAAAGAGGGAGGGGGAGGGAGAGGGAGCGAGGGAGAGGGAGAGGGAGAAAGAGGGAGGGAGAGGGAGAGGGAGGGGGAGGGAGGAAATGAGAGAGGGAGAGAAAGAGAACGAGAGGGAGAGGGAGAGGGAGAGGGTGAGAAAGAGAGGAAGAGAGGGAGAGGGAGAGAAAGAGAGGGAGAGGGAAGGGAAGGAAATTTAAGATAATACACGTATTTATAATGGTATGCAATGTGCTTTGCATACGGCCACGTACTTCATCAAAATGAACCCAAAATTATTGTTATAGAAGAAGAAACCCTTAAATTGAGTATAGGATAATTTCTCTCAGGTCTTATGACTATGAGTAGAATTGATTGAAATAAATTTTATTACTATAGTTATAAAATTTCATAAATGGCGCGCATTAATTTTAAAATGGATTACTTATACTCAAAGCCGAGATATAACAAAAAATTATCTACCGGGACAAACAAATCATTGAGCATGATACAAGGCCGAGATATAACATCGGAAAATCTCTCGACTACTATATACAATGCAAGGTTTATGGTCAACTTGCAACTTGACGTACATCTCCATAAAGCTATCCATTTAAGCCTTGTTTGTTGTAATGTAGATAAGATGGCAAACGAAGAAGGTCCTATTGTTCAAGACCGCGAGTCGTATCTTAATCAGCGTGTCCCATGTCCTTGCTCTCAATGCAAGTTGGCAATTAGACGAAAACGCCGATTGTCTATAGAACACGTACGACGATTTGGCGAGTTTCAATCTGAGATCATTGATCAGGCAATTGCAGACTTTCAGCAAATGGTAATTTGAAGTTAGCATTTTTCATGCATTGTACTCTCAAGCTAATTGAAAACCATACACAATAAGATTGGGTCTTGTTGGTAAATTTTGTATCCAGGGGGGTGATGTCTCGACCCAAGGGGGAGTGCACCCTTTGCGGCCAATTAGAAGAGTTCGTGGACGTGCGATGGATGGATTGCAGGAGCCAATCGACCACTCGCAAGGCCCATCTATACCGTCAATGCCAGAGGAGACAGACAACCTTCCCGACTTCCCTACAATCTTGGAGCCTGAGATGGAGGCAATGATCGATGCATTGATTCCCATGGATGTTGAGACATCTGACCCGCTTAGAGAGGAAGCATCCATACCATTATATGATGGGTGCCGAGTATCTCGGTTGAAGACATTGCTTGCACTCTTAAGTGTGCAAGCAAAATACGGTTGGAGCGATACGAGTGTGACTGAGTTATTCAGGTACCTTGCACACAGACTTCATTGTTTTTTTTTTAAAACAGTATTATTGCAAACATGGATAGATTTTTCAAGGTGTTTTATGATTTTTTCAGGTTATTGAAATATCATATATTGCCACCTGCAAACACCATGCCTGAGTCTCGTGATGATGCGCGACATGTTTTACGGAAGCTTGGCATGGACTACAATAACATCCATGCATGTATCAACGACTGCATATTGTTTCGAGATGAATACGAGACTATGGAGACATGCCCAAAGTGTGGTGCTCACAGGTATCGACAGGACTTGCAAGGGCAGACCATCCCTCAAAAAGTCCTCAGACACTTTTCGCTCATCCCCCGCATAAACCACATGTTTCGCACGTCTGCCATGGCAAGCTTGACAACGTGGCATGTGCAGAATAGGTCCACGGATGGAGTGCAACGAATATCAGCAGATTCGCGCGCATGGAGCCACATTGACTCTACCTTCCCAGGCTTTGCGCGAGAGCCAAGGAATCTTCGGCTCGGTCTCGCCATGGATGGTGTGAACCCATTCGGTCTGCGCTCGACTTCTTACAGTGTGTGGCCTATAGTGCTTGTCAACTACAACATTCCTCCATGGCTTTCTACGAAGAAAGGACATCTCATCCTTAGCTTGCTCATCCCGGGCCGCTACAAAGTAAAAAATATGGACGTGTATCTTCATCCATTAGTCGATGAGCTTAAGATTTTGTGGGAGGAGGGGGTCACGGTGCAAGATATGAGCAGGCGCGATGGTCGGCGGTCAGCCAACATTCGAGCCATTCTCATGTGGACGATGCATGACTTTCCGGGATTGGGAGAGTGCTCAAGTGGGCAGACCTTTGTTCTCGCCGGTAATATCTATATTTTATTTCATTCAATCAAGTATTCACTAGGTCGTGGATCGCCTTGCAGGTCTCGTTACCTCAGGTTATCATGCATGTCCATTGTGTGGGCCACAGTTAGACTCCCGAAGGTCACAAACCATGAAGAAGATGGTATATCAAGGACACGCCGCTTTCTTACCGGAGGATCATGAACTCAGGGAAGGTTTTCTTGGACGACCTCCAGCACGTATGAACGCTGCAAGCTGGTACGAGCTGAAAATAGTAAACCCGGATTCACATCCAAATGGAATGCGGCGGTTCTCTATTTTCTACGAGTTGCCATATTGGACCCACTTACAGGTCAACCACGTGTTGGATCCCATACATATTTTCAAAAATGTGGGTAGCTTGCTATGGGACCACATCACAGGAAAGAGAGACACTATAGGGTCACGAATGGATTTAAAGGAGGTAGGTAAGATGGAGGCACTTTGGCCGCAGTCGAGTGCTGAAGGGGGAGTGCAGCTTCCTCGCGCTCCCTGGGTTTTGTCTACCAAAGAAGAGCGCATTGTGAAGCAAGTAATCAAGTCTATCCGCACTCCGACGGGTACGATGCGTTCTCTCAGGTCCGCATTTTCTAAAGATGACCAGATTTTCGGGCTAAAATTCCATGATTGGCATAAGATATGTCAGGTTTGTGAACAGAATGGATTTTAATTAGCGTGGACATTTTGAAATTTGAAAAGTGACCATTATTCTTAATGCTTTCTCATTTGTGGCAGTTTGTCCTACCGATCGCGATCGCGGGATGCCTAACTCTAGAAATTCGCGGGGCCATTTACAAGCTGTCGACTTTGGTGCAATGGATCTCACAGAAAGAGATTAAGACGTCCTCTATTGAATCCGCAAGGCGAGGAGCAGTTGAGACGGTCTGTCTCTTTAAGAAATACCTGCCCACTAGCATGCTCACGATACAAGTTCACCTTCTTGTGCATCTTGTGGATGAAGTGGAGATTGCTGGACCTGTCCATACGCGATGGATGTTCTTCCTGGAGCGCTTCATGAAAACCCTAAAAGGCTTTTTGCGACAACGAGCTCGTCCGGAAGGTAGCATGGCGGAAGGTTGGTTGGTGTCAGAGGCGTTAGTGCATATCTCACAATGGCTACCAACGATGGAACCAGACAATGAAATGCTATGGACGCTGAAGGACGATGATAGGCTGACTGGAGATGTGGTGGTTGGAAATGGGGTAGAAAAAAGAATGGATGCCTCAATGGAAGAGAAGGTGAATCGCTTTTGTATGTTGCACCATGCCTCCATGGAGACGTGGCTCGCCAAGTACCAGATTGCAAGGTAAGATCGAGAGGAAGCACGAGCTAAATTCCGACGCAGTACGCGTCACCGACCGATTCGATATCCCGAAGGCATGGAGGAGATGCCGCGGTTTATGTCAACACGATGGTTGCATGGAGCCTTGACCGCAGCATCCAGCGAAGGGACAGAGGTCTCAATGGAGGAGTGGGAGTTCTCGAGGGGATGTAGTCCAAAGGTAATGAGGGGTTTAGAATGTGTCGTATCTAAATTTGCTTGCTACATCTAATTTGAGTGTTTCAATGTGCAGTACAAAATATATAGTGCAGCGTGGTCACGCGGACGGCATTTTCGGGTGGAGCGTATTGACAAAATGCGCTCCACAATGGACTGTGGTGTCATGGCAAGGTTTGAGCAAGAGAGCCGGCGACGAGCAACGGATCCGAACACGGTTGTGGATGAGATGGAGTTGCACGACACCTTTGTGTTGCCGGCCCATTGTGAACAGGTGCAACTAGGCATTTGCTTGCTAATTGTAATACGACATGGTTTATGTCACAATGGTTTGAAGACGGTTTGTAAGTGTTTGTGAACAGGTAATCTTCTATCCAAATCCCCGACAACCTCGATGGTGGTATGTTATACCTTCAACTCCTCGAGGTGCGAGAGTATACGATCAAAGCGATGTTCCAGGCATAGATGAAGAAAATATGCAAATAGAGGGATCGAAATTACAAGGGGTGGAGGCCACCGCAAGCTTGGAGCCTGCATCGGCTAACAATGATGGAAATACAGAAGTCGTAGAATTTTTTGAGAACGAGACAGACTCGTTGTTTTGTGGTGACATGTCTATCGACCTTCCAGTGTATGCAGAGTTGTGTCAGGAGATTAACATGGGACCATAGAATACTTCATTCTTGGAGAATTGTATTACTCAATTCGTTGTTTAGATCTTCCATAAAGGTAGATAAGATATGCATTTTAAGAGGGATTTTTCAAAAATGATTTTATTAATGTGCTTTGTATAGTTTAAATTGATTATTCTAACATTATTTTTTATCTGTACAAGTATCGACATTTTCAGGATGAGTCGAGGGATGAGCGATGAGGAGTTTCAGGAGATGATGGCACGTATGTCTCCAGATCAGCTCGCGAGATTCAGAGAGATGGCAGATCAGGAGCTGTCTCGTTCTTCATCAGGGTGCTCTGCTAGATCAGCTTCGGCACGATCAGATGCTTCAGCTTCGAGTAGACGATCTCAACGCTCGCGACTTGGGCCAGAGGGAGGGACTGCGACTGCAGGAGGATCAGGGGGGTGCTGCTGTGGAGACACGGACGCGGTGTCTCCGTCTCGTCATTCAGCTGGAGCTCGGTCACCTCCAGGATTTGTCACACCTATGGGGACGTTCACTCCAGTTACTCCGGCTTTTGCGCAGCCGTCGGCAGATGTCACGCCTTTTGGTGGCACCCCCTCTGGTGGCACTCCTTTTGGTGGCACCCCTTTGTGTGGCACTCCGGGAGAGGGTACCCCCGTCGGTACACCGGATGTTCAGGGGTCTCCTGGATATGCCCAGGAGCGTGGACGGAGATGGGAGAGGGCCCATACAAGGCACACTCCTAGGGATTATGGATACCTAGTGGATGGCAGGTCAGGAGCCATCATCATGAATGATGAGGGGAGAAGGGTGATGGCTCGCATGAGGGAGTTGTGCCAACAAGTTTTTCGGCACAACGTCCTGGATCATTGGAGGAACATACCAGAGGGGAGCAAGGAGTACATAGTAGCATCCTTGCACGAGGAGTTCCCGGTGCCAGCCGCAGTGGATAGATTCTCTACGGGCTGGATGATGGATTGCATGCGTGCATACATGTCACATAGACGATCCAACGCACGCAAGGCAATCAAGAGTGGGGCTCCAAAGCCCGAGTGGTTAGATGCAGACGACTGGCACCGACTGAGGGAGGAGGCTACAAATTCGCCAGGACGTTGGAGTCAGCAGCGGGAGGCGGCGAGGGCACGAATCGAGGCCGGATCGGTACATCATCTTGGGAGTGGCGGCCACAGGATATATTTGGAGGACTTTGTAAGATTCTCTTTTGTTTTGCTTATTTGTTTTTTTGAGATATTCTTTGTACTGACAATCATGTTTCTAACAGTTAGCATTTTGTTTTCTTTGCAGCACTCCATTACAAATCGCTATCCGCAAGGCCTTGAGACTCGATATGTGGAGAGGCACGGTCTCAGATCATTGATCGACCGATTGTATAGACGCGGCGGCCCAGTAAGTCACTCATCTTTCTTGTCCGTAGTTACCATGAGATATTTGAATGCATTATTGTATGGTGGATTGATATGTTGTTTCTTTTTCTGCAGAATCCGTTTGATGCTCCTTTACAGCGGGAAGAGCTTTCGGGGGACGACGATTTGTAGCTTGCCCTTGGATCCTTAGAGCTCACATACCTTTAGTTTTTAGTCGCCCGATCTATGTAGACATTTTCTATGTATTAGTGATATTGTTTTATGATTGTACCAATCGCATTTTATGCGATATCATGTATTTATTTCATCCATCAGTTTTATGATTTCAGTATACATTCTTTTTGTTTGCAAACGCTTTGTATGAAGCAGTGCAGAAACTATTTTGTATGGCTCTCATACAGCACACAGTGCTATATGTGGCAGGGCAGCTTGCTGCCCTGCCACAAAATTTTTTTTTCTCTGTTACCGTCGCTATTTGCGTCGCAAATTTACTGCACGCGTCGCTACATGCGACGCATATAGCGACGGTTACAGCGACGATTCTATGGCGTCGTCAATAACGACGCTTTTTGCGACTTTCGGGGGCAAATTTTGTTGTTTGTATTTTCGTCGCTTTAAACGTCGCTATAAGGTCTATATCTTGTAGTGCTAGTGCCTCGATAATGGAATCGCTTTGTGGATTTCTTGGCTAATTATGCTTTCATTGAATATTTCTTTTTCAATTGTGATCTAGGGGAGCCTTAATAATTACCTCCTAATATTTGCCTTGGACTACTTTGGGATCTTCTTGCTAACATGTCCTATTTCGGCCATTGATGGTTACTTTGGGTTATGAGCCAGGTAGCTAGTGAGCACCTTCCTACTCTATCATGGATGCATAGGATTGTGAATTGCCATATTTGTTGGACACCCCTTACTGTTTATGCAGGGGGTTAGGTAATAACCTGATTTATGCACTTAGTCTAGGGCCTAAGGAGACCTTATCCTTGGTCGATTTTGTGATTTAGTAGAGTTATGTTAAAACCAATGATTTTTTCCAGCCATACGCTGTTGAATGGTAGTGAAGTGTTTTATTTTGTAAGGCCAAGAGGGTCGTTTCTATTGTATTATTATGTTCTATTTCTTAAGGCCAAGAGGGCCAGATTGTTGATTGAGAAATGTTATATTGTTTTAGGTCAAGAGGGCCATGTGTATGTGGAGCCCCAAGAGGAACACCAAGGAAAAGTGGATTCTAATGCAAGAAAATCTATATTGTAACATCAACAAGCTTTTATTTTATTCTTTTGATGACCAAAACAAAAAAAACAGCAATTCTACACGCAGTATCATAGTAGATATCTCCCATGGATTTGATAGAATCAACATAATCTTCAACATCTTCATAGAATCCATCAATAGAACAAGAAACAAAAAATAATACACCATTTTTGAATGAAGATAATCACATAGTATTCATATTCATTGTCTTCATAGTTCTATCTCTCAATCTCTCATAGAAAGATACATTGTTTTGATAGAATTAGCTATCTCTGACTCTCTCTCTCTCTCTCAATAGTACATCATCTCCTCATTACAATACTCAATGATGACTCTCAATACTCCTTCTTTGGTCGTGGATACACCTCCCAAGAGGTATGCCTGATGCGAAGAGGCACCAGAGCCACTACAGTGTCTCTTCCTATCTCACTACTATCACTGTCACTTCAGTTTCTCTTCAGTCTTCAGCAGTTGCTTCTTCCGTTTGTTTTAGCTCTTTTGAACTTAGATTCATCCTTTCAAAAAGTTAGAAAACTTTCCCAAAGTTACACATACATTTTACAAAACACTTATAAAAGATCTACAAAACATGAACAGAACAGAGACAGAGCAGAGATAGAGGCTCAATAAAAGGTTTACAGAGGGTTACAGAAGGTCATAAAAAAACATCAAATCCTCATAACTCATACTAAAACCATTCCAAACTATCAAAAACTATTAAATAAACCTTCAAAATATTTCAAACTTCATCAATCATCAATCCATGCTTCATACAGAAGAAAATCAGAACAAAACAAAAGCTATACAGAAGGTATTAGAACCAATCAGAACCTCAATAGAACCTATCAAAACATCACAGAGCTTCATATTTCTACTAAGAATCATCATAAGCTTCCAAAACATAATCAATATCATCCAAAACACTCTCAAACACTTCCATTAACAACCATACATCACTCTAAATCCATCAAAAATCAACCATTCAGTCCTAAAAAACAACAAAAATCAGTCAAAAATTCAATTTTTTTCCACTCTCAACATATCTCCACACTTAGAAAGGAAGCGTCCTTGCGACCCAAGGAAAAGAAGAATATAAGTTCACTAAAGAGCTCAATTTAATCTTCTTTAGTATCTTCAACAATCACTCCACCATGACCCCAACTTATCACTTGTATTTCTAGAAAAGAATACTACTAAAGGAAAACTTCGTTATTCATTAACACATCTGATAAACAATAAAAAGTCATAACAAATTTGTAAAGGATATAAGAGGTTCTTCACCTTTGCATCGTAGGCTTGCCATCCACCATCACCATCAATAGTTGAAAAGAGTGCTCTCGAACAAATTATTCAACCAGCACAAACTCATCACATACAAATTATTACAACACACACACAAACACAACCATCTGAATGGCACCTCCAAAAAATTTCCCATTAAGAAGCATAGAAGATACATCCAGGGGTATCAATGGAGATGATCCCTCTTAAAAGCTTGATGATTTTGAAAGTGATCCAGGGAGAAAGACTCATCTACAAAAGATTTTGGAGGATTGTGAAAGAATTGAAGGTAGCACATCCGTTCTAGCAAAAGAAGGTATCTGCTAGGTAAACAAAGGGCATAAAATATCGGGCATCCAATTGTTGGGAATCAATGTTCACATTGACATTCATACAAAGCTTTGGAATGGCCTTTTGATCGTTATGGGAATGCCTATGCATATATGCTAAGTACCAAGCAAAATGGGCTGTCAATCTCACTGAAGGATCTAGAGATTGTGAATATTGTTGAGAAAAATTGAGATAATTTTGGTAGCTTGACTAGCAATTGTCCAGTCCCTTGGAATTAATGGCCAATTCATCTGTGGTCTCATGAGAGAATGAGTTGAGCTCCATCCTCTTCTTCTCGGAATCTGCTGATCAAATCCTTCGTATCCATTAACCAACTGAGGGGGTTGAGAAACAGAAGTGGCAGGAGATAGAAGTGGAATAAGTAAAAGAGGATGAAGAGATGGGTAGGCATGGACAACTTATGTCAACAAATCAGAAGACCAGGCCCCACTCCAACCATCCTTTGGAAGAGGGAAATCCATCGTTGAGAGCTTAATATAGAAGGCCAACTTCTGCAATGATAGTGAACAAAAAAGGAATGGTCTGGAGGAACAGATTCTTGAAATTTCTCAAATGTAGACCATAATAAATCCATCATGGACTGCAATCTTTCCACTTTATCTTGAAACAACGGACATAATGTGGCATGTCTCTAGAGGACTGCCAAGTCTTGTTGAGATATAGAAGGAATCATAGGAACACTGGGACTTGGAGGAATGGACCCTGACTGTGCCAGTTGGTCCTGCAACTGCTTAATCTGGGAAGCTTGAGATTCCAATATATTGTGACCAGTCTACAAAGCTGAGAGTTTCGTATCTAAAAGAGTCTTAAACTCTTGAGCTTCCTTAGACATTTTGTCTTTCTCTTCCGAAACTCTAGTGACCTCTAACTGAGCCTCTGCTAAAACTGAATTTTCAAAGAAGATATTTCTTCTCTCTCGGTCTCAATCATTTGTGTGTGCTACTCCATCTACTTAAACAGATTGACAATAGTGTCTTTAGTAGAGGCTAACTCTGTGGTTGCCTTATGCATCTGGTCTTTGGATTGCATCAATTCTTTATAGAAAGAAGCATATAACTGTTGAACACAAGCGGTCCCACTGAGAGTTCAATAGAACTTTGGATGTCGTTACAAAGGAAAGGAATGGCATCCCCATGACACTAAACTATTTAATGAAGGAATTGATATTTTCAAAGAACCCTCTTGATGTGCCCTGAATAAGTTGTTGCACGTGAGGTAGGCACAAGGAGGTCACTTCCAGAGATAGCAGGAATTGTTACTGAAGGAATGACTGGTGGGATTTTCTCTCCTACATGCTTGAAGTACTTCCACTGAATGACCAATGGAGGAGGGGAATCAAGATCCTCTAGGTCAATGGGTTATGAATCCTTTGAAGGTGGAGGGGGAGGGACTTGATCAGATGGAGAAGAAGGAAGCACACCCTTCTTAAGGCCTGAATATGCCAAGAAAGCATATAAATATGAACCATAAGTTACGTTGGTAACATTCCCTCTAGTCACTTTGAAAAAATGTTGGTCCATCTTCGTAAGAAGGTAAGTACTCTAGTCAATGGCAACCCCTTTTAACACCATCCTGGAAGCTATAAAGAGCTCCTTGGACAAATAGTGAGATGATGTCTTGGTAGGCATAAACCTGTCTTGGAGAAATTGACAGACTAGCTTCTAGAGAGGATCACTGGATCATTGAGAAAGACACTCCTGAAGTGTTAATCACCTTCTTGACATCAAGGACCTCTTTGGTCTGCTTCTGTAACAGCTTGAGAATCTCGTCATTTGAGAATAACTGTCTGGCTGTAACAAAGGGTTCTCCTTTTAGGGAAGAGACAAAGCCTTCCCTAATCCTCTAGGTATTAGGACCATGGAAGTGTCACAAACCAAGCCTGATTTCTTACTGTATGATGCAAGAAACTCATCACATAGTGCTGGATCGTCTGGAATTAGAGGGAGTGAAGCAGCCACAAAAGTTGCAAGGCCAGCTTTCACGATAGGCTCAAAAGTTAGTAGGGAAAAATAATCCCTATTAATCAATGGGACATACTGAATAGGAGGAGAATCTTGAGGCGCCATTCAGATGGAATATACACATACCACAAACACAAACAATCACAAAGAATGCCTGCAAAATAATAAAATAGCTATAAAAAAGAAATTGATCAAAATAAGCACACACAAACGTAACTAACCAATTGACCATCCTAAACAACCCACATCCTATAAAAGATTTGACATGACCCCTACACATATGTGACCGAAAGCTTCATACTATGCATCAAGCAGGCACCCAAAACCCCGTATCAAGCAAAAAATAAAACTACAGACCACACCTATAATGGTATCACACAATCAAACCATAATATCTCAAAAACCTAATCAGGACATAACCAGAACTTTGATAAATAATATCATCTTAAAGGACTATACGTGCCCATCCCACGAAGCGTATTTATTAAAAAGGAAAAAAAGTGTAGTGAGGGAAATGATTTTAGTGAAGGGTTCATTTTAATAAATTATTAACAATGGTTGAAAATTTTATTAGGTTGTAAACCTTAATTAAAAAACGGTGGTTCATTTTTAAATTGTTAGTTACAATTTATTAATGTGAAACGGTACTTTTAACGAAACCCATACTGCGATCCCCAGACTAGGTCTCTAAATGCATATTCATTGATTAAAATTTTTAATGTGTCTGAAGCACTCTTCTTTTTCGGTGTGTGAATTTTTGTTGTGACGACTAGTTCATTTTTATTTAAAATTAAAGTGCCTTTGAAGCGCACGTAGCGCGTGCAAAGTGAACGGAATGTTGATTTTAAGGTATTAGAAAAATGTGTGTTTAGCGTGAGCGCGCGTGAAAAAGTGGGTGAATAAAGTTCATTTTAACAATTAACTGTGGTTAAGGGATGACTAAAAATAAATAAAGCATGAAAAATAAATACTTGGTAGGGGTATGTATGCAAGAGATAGAGGGCGCACTGAGTAGTCCCAAATGCAAGGAATCCAACAAAAAAGTAAAAACCACTGACTGAAAAAAATAAAACACCTTAGTATTTGAAAAAAAAAACAAAAACAAATATCAAGGAAATGTTAGTGGGATTACATTTGGTTTAGGCAATATTCATTAGTGTTTGGGTGAGATTGTTATTAGTATTTTTTAAAAATTGTAATTTAGGTGTGTTTTGATTTTGTATTTTGAGTATTTTTTTGTATATTTTTTATTTTAAAATATTGGATTTATTAGAGTATCAATCAAACCTAATTGAAAATAAAACGATCAAGCTTAAACAATAGATTTGTAATTTTTCAATTACTTCGTAATTTGGCAGCTTATTTTTGGAATTTAAAATATATTTTTTTTGAATTTAGATTAAAAGTTTATCATGTGGATCCAAAAATAATAGGATGATCATGTGTCAAGGTGTTTTCAACTTATAA
Organism: Lygodium microphyllum; assembly: GCF_053477565.2. NCBI lineage: Eukaryota > Viridiplantae > Streptophyta > Polypodiopsida > Schizaeales > Lygodiaceae > Lygodium > Lygodium microphyllum. The sequence goes on from NC_141156.1 coordinate 129,303,606, forward strand.
TATATTCCAAAAGCAATCAAATGCATTGATGAAATTTGTTGTGATTTGTTTTAATTTAATTCTCATTTTTAGGGATTTTTAATGATTTTTTCTCACTTTTTAGTGAATTTTAAACGGATTTTAAATATTATTAATTTTTTAACAATTAATTCTCTATATTATAATCAGCAAGATCAACCAAAAAATTACCCAATTTAGTATGGAATTTTTTGTAATTTTTTATGAATTTTTAAATGTTTTTAAGTGTTTTTAAGTATTTTAAAGGATTTTTCTCGGGTTTGTAGAAAATCAAAGAAGATACCGGAGCTGCATGTGAACAGCTATGTGTGCTCGGGGACGGCACGCACCACCGCACGGAGAAGACTAAATGCACGTCCTCGCGCGTGAACACTCTTGTGGGCAACTCCCGTATGCATTGGCACACCTGGACGCCCGCGCGCACTACGTGTGGAGGGTGGGGGTAGAGTGGGATAGGGGTAGGAAAGGGGGCTAGAAGGGGGGAAACTCGGGTTAGGTTAGTGAGCTAGTTAGGTAGGTTAACTAAGTACAGTAGGTAAGCTAAGGAAGTTAGATAAGGAAAGTTAATTAGGTGAGCTAGGTTAAATTAGGTGAGTTAAGTGAATTAGGTTAGTTAACTTAATTATGTTAATTAAGTTAATTAGGTGAGTTAAGTAATGGAGGTTAGTTAACTAACTAGAGAATGGTTAGGAGAAGGAAGGAAGGGGAAGGAAGAGGAAGAGGAGGCAACGAAGGAGAGGAGAAGGAGGAGGAGATGGTGGAGGTAGCGAAGGAGAGGAGAAGGAGGAGGAGATGGCGGTGGAGGCTAGGGGCGACGGAGGAGAAGGCATTGGAGGTTGGCGACGGTGGAGGAGAAGGTGCTGGAGGCTGGCAACACCGGAGGAGAAGGGGAGGGGAGGAGATCACAAGGAGGAGGGAGAGGCGCAATGGGGGGAGGAGGGCGGCGGAGATGACAGTGGAGGCGAGGAGGAGGACAATGAAGACAGTGAGGGGAGGAGGAAGGCGCGGAGGCAGAAGGAGTGGCAAGGGGAGGAGAAGGCGGCGATGAGGAGGAGGGGTGTGTTAGAAGTCTCAAATAGAGATAGAGAGGGTTGGACTCAACAGTGTAGAGCAATAAGCTCTCACACATTTCTTCCATTCTTCCATTCCACACATCACTAAAGAGAATAGTTACAACTTAAGGTCTAGGACCATTCACACCAAACAGCTAAGTCCTAACCACCAACTTATTTAATGTCTGCATCATGTAGTACAGTTGGACAACTCAAGTGTCGTGTATGGTCATACAAAAGATAGTAGATCGAGCTTGAAGTCTTAACACTCCCCCCCAAGCTCAAGACAACATCTGCACACCAAGCAGCTGTCTAAAAACATTGAACTTATCTTTACCCAAGGACTTGGTAAAGATATCCGCAACCTGTTCATCAGTCTTTAGATACATGAGATCAACTCGTCCTGCAAGAACCATCTCTCTGATGAAGTGATAGTGTACCTCTATGTGTTTCGTTCTAGGATGATATACTGGATTCATGGCCAAGAGTACACTACTCAGATTATCACATATTAACTTCACTGGAGCATCTACCTCTATGTCCAAATCAGCCATAAGCTTGAGCAGCCATGAAATCTCGCATGCTGCCAATGCAACACCCCTGTACTCTGCTTCAGTACTTGACAAAGCAATCGTAGGCTGCTTCTTGCTGCTCCAGCTAATCACACCGCTACCAAATCCAAAAGCATATCCACTCGTAGATCTACGGTCATATGAGCATCTTGCCCAATCTGCATCCGTGTATCCAATGAGTTTCAAGGGCTTATCTCTCTGACATAAAACAACCCATACTCTACAGTGGACTTAACATATCTCATAATGCATCTAACTACATCCAAGTGCGGCTTTCTGGACTTCTGCATAAACTGGCTTATGAGCCCTACATCATAGCTCAAGTCAGGCCTAGTGATGGTCAAGTAAATCAGACTGCCAACCATCTACCTGTACATAGTCACATCCTCTACTTCAGCTCCAATGCTCATGTCTAGCTTGACATTCTGATCAAGAGCTGTATCCAATGGTTTGCATTCAGCCATGGCATGCTTCTTTAGCATTTCCTTGGCATAGTGCTTATGCATCAGCCATAAACCATTTTCAGCTGGAACTACCTCACTGCCCAAGAAATAGTTCAGTTCTCCTAGGTCCTTCATGTCAAATTCAGATTTCAGCATCTTCATTACATGCTGTATGCCCAAGTCATCATCACCAGCGATTATCAAATCATCAACATATATGACCAGCACTACCAAGCCACTGTTAATCTTCTTTGTAAATAGGCTGTGATTAGCCCTACCAATAGCAAATCCCAATCTCTGCAAGTAATTACTGATCCTAGCATGCCAAGCTCTCGGAGCTTTCTTCAGCCAATACAGTGCCTTTTTCAACCTGCATACACAATGCTGAAAATCAGGGTGAACATACCCTTCCGGCTGAACCATATAGACATCCTCTGCTAAGTCACCATTAAGAAAGGCATTCTTCATGTCCATCTACTGCAATTTCCAGCCTCTAGCAGTAGCCAAAGAAATCATGGTGTGTATGGTGCCATCTTGGCAACACGGCTGAATGTTTCCTCATAATCAAGTCCATACTGTTGGGAATACCCCTTTGCGACCAGCCTGGTTTTGTATCTCTCCACACTGCCATCTGACTTGCATTTGATTTTGTAGACCCATTTGCAGCCAATGGTCTTTTTCCCTTCAGGCAGTGGCACAAGATCCCATGTCTTATTTTTAGCCAAGGCATTCATTTCTTCGTCCATAGCTACACACCAGTTCTCATCTTTCACTGCTTCAGCATATGTACCTGATTCTTTGATCTCCATCACTTTTGTCATGTAAGCATAATGCTTTGCAGAGTAGCCACTGTACGTCAACCTGTCAACAGGGTATCTGACCCTCTATGAGCATCTAGGCTATGGTGCACTGCTCGATTCCCCTCTCTCATGAGGCGGAATGTACCTGCTCTGCCTTGCCTTGTGCCAGGCATATAGATAGTCTGAATACCAAGTTCACTATCTCAAGTGTCAGCAGACTCATATCAAGAAGTCATTCTACTAGGTGTCATCATACCAGATGCATCCTCAGTAGCTTTCTCTTTTCCTTTGCTATCCAAGACTTCATATCTCCCCCTCACTGACATACTGGTGTCAGTGGACGGTGAGCTCCTCAATCTCCCTGTCCATGGGGATACTGTCTGACTACTACATCCTGTCATAGTAGTGCTCTGCTGCAAATCAACTGTAGATACATGAGTGGAAGGCATATCCGATGGCACTGTAGCCGGTGATACATACCAAGAACCCATCTTATCAAAAATAACATCCCTGCTCACCAAAGTCTCCTCGGTAGAGGGATCATAGCATTTGTATGCCTTCTTCTCCTGCGAATATCCAATGAAAACACATTTATGCACTTTTGGATCCAGCTTCTTTCTTTTCTCATCTGGAATGTGTACATAAGCAAGACAACCAAAGACTTTCATGTGACTTACATCCAGCTTATAGCCATACAGCCTCTCAAACGGTGTCATCTTATGAATACCTGCAGTGGGAGTTCGATTCAAGATATACATGGCTATCGTGACAGCCTTAGCCCAATAATAGAGCGGCAACTTCTTCTCATTCATCATGGCACAAGTAGCTTCCATCAAGGTCCTGTTCTTTCTTTCAGCTATCCCATTCTGCTGAGGAGTGTAGCTACAGGTAAGCTGCCTACATATGCCATTTTCAGCCAGAAAGTTGTCAAACTCATTTGACACATACTCCCCACCGCTATTTGATCTCAAGCAAGAGATATAGTAGTCAAATTCATTTTCAACCTGCTTTTTAAACTGCTGAAAAACAGCAAACACCTCATCCTTTGTCTTCAAAATGTAAACCCAAGTATAGCGACTGTAATCATCAATGAATATCACATAGTACTTCGAGCCTCCCATAGATACATTATGGGCTGGCCCCCAAACATCAAAGTGCACTAACTGCAACGGATGTGTACTCTGCCTTACATGCCTCTAACAAATGGAAACCTTGACTGCTTAGCAAACTGGCAAGCATCGCATACATGACCAATATCTGAATATTGGAACTTGGGTAAACCTATAACAAGCTGTTTTTTCTGCATAATTTGTAGCCTTTGCAAATTCACATCCCCCTCTCTCTTGTGCCAAATTTCCAAATCTCTGATAATGCCAGAACCATGGGCAAACATAGCTAAATTCAGCTCTAGCAAGGTAGCACCAAGAGTAAACATTCTGCCATTCCTGTGACCGCGAGCTATCAACTTGCATCTATTGCCAAACTCTTCAATAAAGAAGCCATGCTTATTGAATCTAACCTGCAAGTTCTTCTCCATCATCTGACCGAACATGCAATACATCATGCAAATTTTTCTTTCTGCCATCATGAACCACAAGAGGCACTTTGCATTTATGCTCAATGCTATGCTGTGTGTCATTACCTATATAGACATAGCCATGTTTTTCAGCCACCATATCAGTAAACCAATCACCGTGAGGGGTCATGTGGTTCGATGCCCCTGAATCAATGTACCAAACTGCATCATCAGTGCATTTTTCGGCAGCCTGTCTTTTATATACTGCATGGCAAACAGTCTATCACCTAAGAAATCATCTCCCTAACTAGACGTAGCAAAATGTCCATGTTGTTTGCCCTTCTGATTGCCTTGCTTCTTCCAGCAGTCCTTGGCAATATGCCCATACTTCCCACAATAGTGACAATCCTTATCCCTATTGGGATTGTTAGATGGGTGCTGTTGCTGCCAGGAGCCTCTGCCTCTAGGGCTAGATCGCCCCGTGCCTCTAAAGTTTCCACCACCTCTTGCATTCGATACCTGTTGGTTGTTATTGCCATAGGATGCATTCTGTTGGCCTCCTTTTCCAGATCCATAGCCTCTACCTTGGCTGCCATGGCCACACTGATACGAATAAAAAAACTATATCCTTATTTTTAGAGCCGCTTGACCCTATAGCCAAGCCAAGTTTAACCTCCTCATGTATAAGCAATGCAACCAGCTCATTAAAATCAAGCATTTCAGCCCTCATAGACACAGAAGTGTCAAAAGACTTATACTCAGGCCCCAAGCCATTCAAAGTCACAGCAACCATGTCTTCATCTTCAACCTGCGAACCAACAGATGCCAGTTGATCCGCAATGGTCTTAACCTTTGTGGCATAATCCTGTATAGATATTCTCTTTCTCTCCATGTTGTTGAACTTCTACTTCAACTATATCTTCCTGGCACTTGTGGTTGTGCCATAGTACTTGACCAAAATGTCCCATGCATTCTTAGAAGAGTTGCAGTTCATTATCTACATTACCATGGCATCTGAGATACATAAAGAGAGCCAGTGCATGACTCTACGAGCTCGTTCTGTCCAAGCTCGGTGTAATCGTCTCTAATCAGCCGTCTGGGAGCTCAGGTTTAGCTTCTGCTCTAGTCACCAACTCCCAGTAGCCTTTCCCTATTAAGAAGTTATCCATGTGGAACTTCCATATGGCATAATTGTTACTGTCAAGCTTTTCCCCCACTATTTAGGCTATGTTGTCAGTCCTCTCTGCATTAGCCATATTGTACCAGACAATATTTAGTCACTGCCTAACTTCCTGTAAGCCAACAAGTATGATTGATCAAGTTCAATCCTCAACTGTTTATGACAGTTTTCTACAATTAATTGCAGTAAAAAACCACGGTATTTCAACCCAATGACAGCTCAAAACAGTCCACAAACAAGTGGTCTAATCGTAGGTATAACAGTCAATACATATGATATGTAGTTGCTTCAACTTCAACTCCTACAACCTCACTGCCCAAGGTAAATACATATAGTCTGAAAACTGTAAACTGTGAGTAACCAGCTGTAATTTTAAGGCCAAAAACATTGAGTATACATGTCATACATGTCCCATAACGCTTGCAGCAGTTCAGAGATCTATCTCTGTATATGAGTTCCCAGACATGTCAGTATGATACTGTATACATAATGTACTGCAAGTACAAGAGCAAGGTACACTTGCTCTAAATTTCAGCCAAGCAAAGATAGTCAATGACAGTGTATTTTAGTCCACCAAACTCTTCAAAATGTCACAGACATATGTCACCATACATGGAAACCAATACATGAACCTATCCCGATGAGTGTCTTGTCTTCAGGAGCAATGTCAGACAATGCATTCACTGTTCATGACCAACCAATAGAGTGTCAAAGTATTTGTTTTCTAATCCAAATTTTAGTTTCCAAGAGCATCCAATGCTCATACCAATCCACAACCAATTTAGCAGACATATCCCATGTCATACATGTCATCAAGGCTGACAAAAAACATGCAATATTCCAAGATAGATAAGTGCTTCCTGTAAACTATGAATGACCGTTTTCAGCCTATCAAGAGCTCACAAATCTGAGTGATTTCATCAAGAAAGTACACCTTCCAAGTATGACATTCAATACATATGTCTTACTGAGCATATGTATGCTATATCAAGTCCTTCCATGCATGTCAGAGAGCTCCCAAGCTCATGTCAAAGAAGTATATTTGTTGTGTATTCCCTGTTTGTGGCAACCCTGGTCTGAATTTCAAATCTGTAGCTGACTGTTTCAGCTCTTATCTTGGCTCCAACTTAACCATTGCCATGTCAGACTATCAAGATGTCTTCTCAAGCATGTGTACAAGCTACAAATGGCATAGATGATGCTTATCATGTCCATGAGCAGCCAAGGTAGACCATCAGGCAATCAGGCGCAAACACACAGACTATTAGAATGTCTTCAGTAGCAGCTTCTCTTCATACTGATGACCAAGGTCTTCTTCCAGGTGCTCAACCAACCCTCCTCAAAGCTCTAAATAGGTCTTGACACACTCTCCTTCAAGTATAATGAAGATGCATTCAATACATACCTATGCAGAAACAATGACAGTCAGGCCTTCTACACAGCAGGTCTTTTTCCTTCAATCTCCAGGTCTTCTTCCATAATGATATTCTCCACAGAGCCCATTCATGGGTGCTCTGATACCATGTTAGAAGTTTGAAACAGAGACAGAGAGGGTTGGACTCAATAGTGTAGAGCAATGAGCTCTCACACATTTCTTCCATTCTTCCATTCCACACATCACTAAAGAGAATAGTTACAACTTAAGGTCTAGGACCATTCACACCAAACAGCTAAGTCCTAACCACCAACTTATTTAATGTCCGCATCATGTAGTATAGCTAGACAACTCAAGTGTCGGGTATGGTCATACCAAAGATAGTAGATCGAGCTTGAAGTCTTAACAAGGTGGTGAAGGGGGGAGCCGCTAGAGAAGGCATGGAGAGGAGGGGTGGCGAGAGGAGGAGAAGGCGGCGATGAGGGGGAGATGACGAGGAAGGAGAAGGGGAGGATGGAGAGGAGCGAAGGGTGATGAACATGATGCGGCAGAATGAACATGTAAGGTGGTTTTTTTTTAAATAAATTAATTTGTGTTTTTTTGTTTTTAATTTTGAATATTTGTTTTGATGTTTTTGTTTTTTGTTTGTTGTCTTTTTTGGTTTTATTTTTCTCTCTCGTTTTTTTTCTTCTTCTTTTTTGTTTGTTTGTTTTTTGTTTAAATTTCTCATTGTGTATTTTGTTGTATTTTTGTTTATTTATTTTTGTTGTGTTTTTTGTTTGTGTTTTTTTGTTTTTAATTATTTGTGGTTGGGTTGTTTTTTTTTGTGAAATCCATGAAAAAGTGAGCGCACCCCCATCCCGCGTGCATGCGCGGGGCTGGTGTAAAAAAATTTGCAACGGCAGGATCAGACGAGGAAAGGACGGCGACGCACGAGCCACAGAGGCCACGGGTCCGTCCCAAGGTGCTGAAAACCAAAAACATGCGCATTCATGCATGACATGAGAGATGCGGCCACATGTTAAGAGAAAGAAAATTTAATAAAACCCAAACCATACACCGGATCGAAAGACCGTAAAAAGGATAAAGGTGCCAGGAGACGAGGGGGGAAGATGACATAAAACTGCAACTCGGGTTCCGGGGAAAAATCAGGGTGTTCACATGGAAAAAAAATACAAAAAATGACTCCAAAAATACATTCAAGGATTAATATGGAAATATTCGCTTGCTGAAACGCAGGGCGCAAAGAAGGAAAAATGTGCCAAATAATGTTTCCAACAAATCAATCATGTCAACACAAAGTTTCAACCGAGAGAGGATGTGTTCACATGGAAAAAATCCCAAAAATCGTACTCGAAAAGGGATTCGAAAATTAATATGGAATGATCTATGCACCGGAATAGAGGACAGTAAAAAGAAAAAATGTCCGAAAAAATATAACCGTCAGGGCTGTCACATCAAATCTCAGGTCAGATGGGGTTAGAAGGCATTTGCATGGAAGAAACAAGAAAATGACGCTTAAAAACACCAATGAAAATTAATAACAAAAAATCCAAATGGCGAAACAAGGCAGAGAAAAAAGAAAAATTATGCAGGAAGGGTGGCTAGACAAGGCGGTCCAATCAGAATGGAATTCCAAAAAGAGTAGGGCAGGTTCACATAGAAAAATGTTAAAAATATGCACGAAAAGGGCTCGAAAACGCGCAAAAATTAATATCGAACACCATATTGGGGAATATGGGAATTTTCCATAAGTTTGGGACACGTGGTCAAATCTTTGGATTTGTCATAACTTGAACACTATAACTCCAAATCAAGCGCTCTATAGCTCAATAGATTCCATTTTTGAAGCGCTTTCCAATGATAGGTCATATCATATGGTTTTGAGAAACTTATGGACATTTTATCCGTGTGCCACCTTTTTAGAATTCAAAAAATGGGAATCAGGAGATTTCCAAACTCACTAGTTTTGTGTTATCGGATGAACCATGCATCAGAAGGATAGGGAGCAAAAAGAAAAATGTCAGGAGAAAGATGGAGGATAGGTTGTCATGTCAGATTTGTGTGCAGAAGCAATAAAGGTGCGGTCACATGGAAAACCGTCCAATTTATGGGAAATGCTTCAAAAATTAATAACTCAAGAACCATCAGTCAGAACAGGGGTTGATAAAAAGGAAAAATGGAAAATTTGAAGGGATAAATAGGGCTGTAAGGTTGGATTTGGATTGCCGTGAACGTATGATGTGTTCACATGCAAAACGTCAAAACAAGGGATAAAGGAAAATAGGGAAGGAACGGTGCAAAGGGTGGTGTAAAGGTAGACGGGTGGGTGGAAAAGGGACCCCATGAGGTAGAAAGAGGTCATGGCATACATGCATGATCAACTTGAGGTATATGCAGGGGGTATGCACATCAGACACGTTGGGACGTGTCCCCACCATTAAAATCTTAATGGATTGAGTAGATTGATCGATATGGCCACAGACTTGTCAATCAACTGGATGTTGGCGTCCCCACACTTAAGACATCACATATACTTGAAAATAGAAAAGTAGGGTTAGAAATAATTGGCCCGTTTTGCATATGGTCGAAGGAACCATCACTGCTACAGAAGGGTTGGAGTTAGCTGCAAGAGAGGTACCAGGGCTCACTCTAGCGTTCAGCCAGCATGGCAAGGACCATGCAGTAGCACCCAGGGAGGTAGTTGGTTGATGAAGTCCATCGGGGTAGGTGTTGTTGACGAAAGATAGTCACTCAACTCATGGGCACTCAAATGGAATGAGAGAACTGTCACTCGTCCCATAACTTACATCACTCGAGTTAATATTGATGGAAACCCAGATCTCACACCCAGTTTAGGAATCAACAAGGAGGTGGGGTAGAGGGAGTATGTAACATTTCCCCCCTCCCCTCCCCCCCCCCCGGTGATCCTCGTCCCTTCCCCCATAGGAACTCAACCCCCCTTCTTGATTTTTCAAAATTTTTTGATTAAAAAAAAATCTCCCTCTCTCTCCCCCTGCCGTGTGCATGGCAGGGAAAGAGAGAGAGAGTAGGAGTGATGAAGGAAGGGGGGCATGCAGCCCCCCAGGTGGCGAGAGGCGTCGTCCTCCCCCCACCTTATAATGACCACCCCTTCCCTCCGTTGGCACAGGCAGCCCCTCCTCTCTAACAGACGGAGACTGCGCCCCCCTCCCCCCCCTTTTTCCCTACGTCGTCACCTCCTTCAGCAGCAGCAACAACCCCGATAGTGGACACTTTCCCCTCCTCCTCGCTTGTGTGGCAGCTATACCCCCCCTAGGCCTTCCAATTGAAGTTCTACCCCCTCCGACCTACTAAAACGGGGCCCCTGGACCTACGACTCAAGCCACCCCCTGTTTGCCAACCAGTTGCGGGCCCGCGGGGGAAGAGAGTGTAAAATATTACACGGCGCAGCGAACAGAATCTGAGAAAGAGATAGAGAGTACACAACAGATAAGAGGAGAATCAGTAAAATTCTTTAACTCCAAACAACTGATACAAAGATGGCTCTGTCCACCCGTGCGCTTCCACTGTGTGAAGCTTAGATGGCGATCTAGACAGAAGATAGGTGAAGAGCTTAAGGCTAGCTGGAACAACAACTCTGACTGGGTGAAAGATGAGTGTTAGATGGCTGCGAAGGGGTTTAGCTTTTATAGCCCGCGAAGGTCGTTAGGTCGGCCTGCTGACCGACCTACCATATGAGCCTCCACTAGTCGGCCAGGGAATATTCCAGGGAATATTCCCTTTACCATCGGGCCGGGGGCGCTGCCCCCGGACCCCCGCCAGGGGGGCCGCTGGCCCCCCTGGGACCCCCCAGCCAGGGGCGCTTCCGCGGCCCCCGGACCCCACAATAGGGGCCCCTTTTAACTCCCTTACCACGCAACTCAATGCAATGTGCCTCGAGTTGCTACCAGCTTAACCACTCCGTCTAACCCAAAGATTAGACCCACAACAGTCACCTTTTTGCCATCCGGTCACATAGACCTCATCTGATATACAAGTCAGGACTCAACCAATGTCCGGGCTCACATTTGGCTTCTCCTCATAATGGGGGCCTTACAACTTTGAGCACCATGGATCATTGGTAGCACCTAATGAGGGTGGGGCATTGATCATATCTAACACCCCCCCTCAATGTCCACCCATAGGTGAACTATCTCCTCGGCCCAATGCCGAGTCTCTGAAGATGAACTTGAAGCAGATCCTTCGTAAGTGCTTTGGTGAAGATATCTGCTCCATTCTCCTCTGTTGGACAGTAGACCAATTCCACTATCCCATCCTCCATCAAATCACGCACATAGTGATACTGGATCTCTATATGTTTGGTGCGTGCATGAAACACTGGATTTTTGGCAATGGCGATGCAACTCTGATTGTCACATCTCAGCACAGTTGGTTCTTCATCCTGCACTCCCATATGCCATAGAATCCTTCTCAACCATACGGCCTCACATGCAGCAAAACAAGCTGCCTTGTACTCTGCTTCGGTAGAAGACAATGCCACTGTTGGTTGCTTCTTACTAATCCAAGAGAAAATTCCTGAACCCAAAGAGAAACAATAACCAGAAACTGACTTCCTGGAATCAATGTCTCCTGCCCAATCTGAGTCACAGTTCCCCACAAGAGAAGTTCCGAAACTGTATGTGATACCATAGTCAAGAGTTTTCTTCAAGTATCTGAGCACCCGCATCCCAGCCTTCCAATGACTCTCATGAGGTTTGTTTGAGAACCTGCTCAAAACACCAACAGCAAAACTGATATCTGGTCTGGTGTTACACAAGTATATTAGACTGCCGACCAACCTCCTATACCTCCCAATGTCTGCTAGTGCTGATGTATCCTCAACGGATAACTTTACATTCACCTCCATAGGTGTAGCTATCTCCTTGCACTCGGTCATGCCAAATGCCTTCAAGATCTCCCATGCATACTTCTTCTGAGAGATGAAGATCTTTCCTGGCTCTTGCCAGACTTCAATCCCCAAACAATAGTGCAGCAAGCCCAAGTCTGTCATTTCAAACTCAAAACTCAAAGCCTTTCGAGTTTGGTTGATCATATCTTCATAGTCACCTGTAATAAGAAGGTCGTCCACATATAGGACAATCACTACAGACTTTTTACCATCCCTGTAAACATACAAGTTAGCATCTGAGGCACATCTTTTGAAGTTTAGGTTTAAAAAGAACCTATCTATCCGCTGGTACCATGCTCTGGGGGCTTGTTTCAGCCCATACAATGCCTTCTTCAGTTTACACACTTTGTTCTCAGAATGGGGGGCCTCAAACCCTGGTGGCTGAGCCACGTACACCTCCTCCTTGAGGTCACCATTTAAGAACGCTGACTTAACATCCATTTGGTACACTGGCCACTTCTTGTGGGCAGCCACTGCAAGTACCGTGCGAATAGTGGTCATTCTGGCAGTTGGGGCAAATGACTCTTGAAAATCAAACCCTTCAACTTGTGAAAATCCTTGGGCAACCAGTCTAGCTTTGTACTTTTCTAAGGTACCATCAGCCTTGTACTTTACCTTCCAGATCCACTTGGTGCCAATAATCTTCCGCTTTGCTGGCCGATCCACTAGCTCCCAAGTGTCATTCTTCATTATGCTGTCATACTCCGCCTGCATAGCAGCCTTCCATGATGGATCTGCAAGTGCTTCTTCTAAGTCAGTTGGCTCCTTTACTTCTCTCATAATCTCAACCATCAAGGCCATGTTGACTATGTGAGCAGAAGCCCTCCTTTGCTCCTCTATTCTCTGAGACCTCCTTGGTCCGTCTGCCTTCTCCTCAACAGATGTAGGCATAGGATTATTGTGGTCATAGAGCTGCTTCACCCAGCGCGGCAATGGCTTTTCCGGTGGGGTGATGTCAGGTTGGTGAACTTTTTCCTCATCATCTGAAGATGATGCTTCCTCCTCCTTAAGGATAGGGATAGCTCTCGGGACAGGTTCATAGTGGACTACTTCTTCGCTTGATGATAAAGTGGAAGACCTTGCCTTCTCCTCCTCCACTGTATGCGGCTCCTCCTTGAACACCACATCACGGCTCGCGATGATCTTCTTTGCCTCTTGGTCATATAACTTGTAAGCCTTCTGCTCATCACTATAACCCAAGAAGATACATTTTCTGCTTTTTGGTTGTAACTTGTTTCTCTTCTCATCTGGAACATGTGCATAACATTCACATCCAAAAATTCTGAAATGTGAAACAGATGGTTTCTTACCAGTGTAAGCCTCATGAGGTGTTTTTCCCTTGAGAGCCTTTGTGTAGCTCCGATTTAGAATGTAGACTGCAGTATTAACAGCTTCAGCCCAAAAATGGTTAGGCAATCCCTTGCCCTTTAGCATGCATCTTGCCATCTCCACAATGGTACGATTCCTGCGTTCCACAACACCATTCTGCTGAGGTGTGTGAGGCGTCGTCAATTGACGCTTGATCCCTTTGCTCTTGCAAAAGCCTTCAAACTCCTTTGAGTTGAACTCACCACCACCATCTGTTCTAAATTTCTTCACACTTTTCCCTGTTTCATTCTCAACAAGTATTAGCCATTCTTTAAACTTACCAAAAGCTTGAGCCTTATCACGAAGGAAGTACACCCACATCTTCCTACTGTAGTCGTCGACAATCAACATAAAATAAGAAGATCCCCCCAAGGCCTGTGTAGGCATCTTACCACACAAGTCAGCATGCACCAACTCTAGAGGAGCATGTGCTCTATTCTTGCTTTCTTGTGGAAATGCCTTTCTCTGTTGCTTGCCCATCATACAAGCTTCACATGGTTCCTTCAATTCAGTTATTGTAGGTAGGTGAGCAACCATACCTTGCTTTTGCATCTCCTTCAATACTGCAAATCCGATGTGTCCAAACCTTTCATGCCAAAGCTTACTTGTGCCCACTCCAGCGGTGGCTGTAAGAGCACTTAGCTCATACAGGTTGTTCCTTCTTTCTCCTTTGCCAACAATTGTGCCAGCACTATCAATAATTTATGCACCTGTCTTCTTGAACCTCACTTCATGACCAAGATCAGTTATGGCAGCAACTGATAAGAGATTTCTCCTGATTTCGGGAACATACAACACATTTGAAAGCTTTTTGACTTCACCATTTGCAGCAACAAAAGAAATAGTACCTGTGCCCGCAGCAGGGCATTTAGCATCATTTCCAACCGTCACAGTGATGGATTCTTGTAGAGGCTGCATAGAACTGTATAGACCTTTCTTGTTGGTCATGTGACGGGAGGCCCCACTATCCAACACCCAAGAGTCAGTGGTAGATTCTTCTTGCGCCGAGGAGCACACTTCCTCAATGGTCGCCATGAATAATTCCAACTCTGCTTCAGCCGTATTGGCTGTCTCTTTCCCTTTAGTTTTAAGGGTACCATTCTTTTCATCTGCCTTCTTGACACGACAATCTGCAATTGCATGTCCTTTCTTCTTACAGTAGAAGCACTCTCCTTGAAACTTCTTCTTGCCGCCCTTCTTCTTTTTGTCACCATCATTTTTGGTGGAGGAAACACCTTTGCCTTTTGCATTGGCAGAGAATGCAGCATCTCCATTGTTGCTTCCTTCTCGGGCTTTCAGCCTCAACTCCTCCTCCATTAATAATGCACAAAACTCCTCAAAAGTCAAAGCTTGAGGTCTCACCTGAGTATTAAGGGCAGTTACTAGTCCATCAAACTTTTGTGGACAAATCCGAAGACACCTCCGAGCTAGCTCTTCGCTAGTCTTTTGTATCCCAGCGCCAGCCATCTGGTCGCGCAGATTCTTAATCCGAGTGATGAATGCTTCAACCGTCTCTCCTTCAGCAAACTTCTCCGCTGCTAGTTGATTCTCCAAGTTTTGAATCCTTGTTTGGTTTCGTGTTTCATACTGACTCCTTAGTACATTCCAAGCCTCTGACGCTTTGGTTGTATGCTGAATCAGAGTCAAAACACTGTCAGAACAGCTTGTAACTAAGGCACACAATGCATCTGCATTCCTTCGTTTCCAAGCTCGTAGAAGATCTGCATTCGGAGGAATCATCACACTAGGATTTGATGGGTCGGGGGTAGGCTGTGGTTCTGCGTCAGTCCCCAGCACAGTCTCCAGAAGCTCATAAGAATCAAGGATAGTTGTAATTTTGAACTTCCACAAGGTGTAGTTTGTACCATCTAACTTGCCTTCGCTGAAGGTTGGTGGACGAATCCTCAGTGTTTGAATAGCCGGTACAGCAGCACCACCTCCTGCACCGCTTCCTGATGCGCCAGAACTGCTTCCCGGAGTCGACATCGTTTCTCTTTGCTGTTGAAGCCTTTGCCTCTTGCACGCTCTCCGATCTCTAGAGCCCCCTGGGCTCTGATACCATGTAAAATATTACACGGCGCAGCGAACAGAATCTGAGAAAGAGATAGAGAGTACACAACAGATAAGAGGAGAATCAGTAAAATTCTTTAACTCCAAACAACTGATACAAAGATGGCTCTGTCCACCCGTGCGCTTCCACTGTGTGAAGCTTAGATGGCGATCTAGACAGAAGATAGGTGAAGAGCTTAAGGCTAGCTGGAACAACAACTCTGACTGGGTGAAAGATGAGTGTTAGATGGCTGCGAAGGGGTTTAGCTTTTATAGCCCGCGAAGGTCGTTAGGTCGGCCTGCTGACCGACCTACCATATGAGCCTCCACTAGTCGGCCAGGGAATATTCCAGGGAATATTCCCTTTACCATCGGGCCGGGGGCGCTGCCCCCGGACCCCCGCCAGGGGGGCCGCTGGCCCCCCTGGGACCCCCCAGCCAGGGGCGCTTCCGCGGCCCCCGGACCCCACAATAGGGGCCCCTTTTAACTCCCTTACCACGCAACTCAATGCAATGTGCCTCGAGTTGCTACCAGCTTAACCACTCCGTCTAACCCAAAGATTAGACCCACAACAGTCACCTTTTTGCCATCCGGTCACATAGACCTCATCTGATATACAAGTCAGGACTCAACCAATGTCCGGGCTCACATTTGGCTTCTCCTCATAATGGGGGCCTTACAACTTTGAGCACCATGGATCATTGGTAGCACCTAATGAGGGTGGGGCATTGATCATATCTAACAGAGAGAAGTAGAAAAAGAAGAAGGATTGGGAGAGAGAAGGGAAGAAGAGGGAGAGAAGGAGTGGGAGAGAGAAGAGAAGAAGAGGGAGAGAAGGAGAAGGAGAGAAGAAGGAGTGGGAGAGAGAAGGGAAGAAGAGGGAGAGAAGAAGAAGGAGAGAAGAAGAAGGAGAGGGAGAGAGAAGAGAAGAAGAGGGAGAGAAGGAGGAGAGAAGAAGGAGAGGGAGAGAGAAGAGAAGAAGAGGGAGAGAAGGAGGAGAGAAGAAGGAGAGGGAGAGAGAAGAGAAGAAGAGGGAGAGAAGGAGAAGGAGAGAAGAAGAATGAGTGAGGAGAGAGAAGGAGAAGGAGAGAAGAAGAAGGAGTGGGAGAGAGAAGGGAAGAAGAGGGAGAGAAGGAGAAGGAGAGAAGAAGAAGGAGAGGGAGAGAGAAGAGAAGAAGAGGGAGAGAAGGAGGAGTGAAGAAGAAGGAGAGGGAGAGAGGAGAAGAAGAGGGAGAGAAGGAGAAGGAGGGAAGAGAAGGAGAGAGAGAAGTAGAAGAAGAAGAAGAGGAGGATAAGAAGAGGAGGGAGAGAGAGAGTCGGAGAATAAGAGAAAAGAAGAAGAAGAGAGAGAGAAAGAGGAGAGAGAAAGAAGGAGAAGAAGAAGTAGAAGAAGGAGAGAAGAGAGAAGTAGAAAAAAGAAGAAAAAGAGGAAGGAGAGACAAAAAGGAGAGGAGAAGAGGAAGAAGAGAGGGAGAGAGAGAGAAGGAGAAAGAGAAAGGAAGAGAGTTGGAGACAAGTTACCCCCTCATCGACAAAGGATTCCCTTCCCGTGACCTTTCCCTTCCGAACCGGAATTCCCAAACCCCGAGTAGAAATGGCTCCCTAGAAGAAAATCGCGGGAAGCATAGGTGCCAAAGCTACCGTTGGTACCGGTAATACGAGAGAGGCAAGCGGAGCGACCAACATGACGAATGCCCCTACGATCACAAATCCAACCCATGTTATTTAAGCTTTGTAATTAATTATGCTTTATTTCTCGTGAAAGAAATGAAGGGGTTAGCTACGTGCATGGAACATGGACGAGTCTTAGGCGCTAGGTTGCATGCGTGAAATGATAGAGTATGGAGTTCACATAAGTTTATATGCATGAAATGATAGCTTTTATACACATTAAATGATAAGGTTTTTGCATTATTTCACATAAAATAATAGCTTTTAGCCCAGTTCAGTGCATGAATAGTCATTCAGAATCCATGCTTCGCGATCATGACTAAAAGAAACACATGAAATGATAGTTTTTGATGGATAGAAACCTAGACCTTCATGAGATCTGGTGCATTAGGAATAAGTATAATTGCATGTGAATTGTTTTATCGATCATGTTGTGGACTATCGCAAATGGATACACTCCTAGCTTAATTGAAGCGGTGACCTAACCCTAAATGGATTATTGACCCAAGTTATGCTTGGTTGTTTGAAAAGGTTGTAAATCCCTTGAGCAAGTGTTTTGATACATCCAAGTTAAATTCTGATTGTGCATGCAAGGGGATTGCGATGCCTTAAAGCAAGAGGTTGTGCATTCAACTATTTGTTAATGTGGTTTTGGATGTTAATCCAAGTGTGGTGTGTTTGATGATTGCATGGCTGGGTCTGAGATGACTGATTGCCATGGAAACAAAAGGGATGTTTTCCCTAGTGATTGTTTTTAAGCTGTGTGCTTCAGCTATTGTTGATTTCCTAAAGGGATAATTAAGGAAGGATGGCACTAGTTACCCCCCGCGAACCATCAAACCCTAACCAAGGGGGTTGTGAATCCACGCCGGGAATGTGGATGGAACCCACCGCGAGAGGTCTCTCTGTGGAAATTACTTGGCATGTAGGAGGACACTTGGGTGCCAGTGGGGGCTCTGGCCATAAATCCCAATGCCTCCGGGCCCTACACGTGTTCTACGTGACTCGAGATGGGATCTTGAGGCCTTGATATTAGTTACAAGGCAGAATCTTGGTAGGATAAACCTTCAGGTTTTATTGCCGGGAGATGGAAGGATTTTTTTACAGAGGCAGAAAGGAACAATTAATTCTCTTATATGGGCAGGAGAAAACATTAACCTTAAGATAAGTTAAGGAAGTGTCTAATCTTGTTTTATCTTATCTTCATGTTAGTGCCCTAAATTACATAAAAGAACCTGTGATTAACGAGTTAATTAAGGAAGCTGCTTTTTGTGTGTCAAACATAATGTGGTAGGGAATTAGATAACTAAAGCAACCCCCGAGGAAAGCGTGGTGGATGTGACCAATGGGTCTATCCTACGGAAGGGTCATCTCGGTTAGCCAAGAGCTTTCCTCAAGGGAAATGTTAACGAGGAATGTTAGGAAGAATCGGTTACAAGGAACCCCGACTTCAAGTCAATCCTAGTGGGAACGGCTAGATAAGTTCTGTTGCGAGGGATCAAACTCGAGATACCCTAGTTGGCAAACCCCATGCCATTCCTTGGGAGTGTCGGGCGGCATCTTCTAGATATATCTCTTGATGGATTGCTAAGACGTGTCCCACAATTTGAGAAGCAGGCACGTTAGAGTTGGTATTAGAGCAAAACTTCTTAATGATACATGATTGATTAATGTTTGGTTCATGGACATATCCTAAATAGAAATAACCTAAGTGGTATGGCTTGATTGTTAGGAACCTTTTGCAACCACAAATGCTGACATGCAAGAGAAGAAGTTCATTCTCAAACAAATTAAGCCACTTGAATTTGATGGCAAGGGAGGGACTGTTCAAGCCGACGCCGAGATCTGGATTGGGTCCATGGAGGACTATTTTGAGGCAGCAGAAACTGTACTTGCTAACCAAGCCATGCTCACCAAACTTAAGCTTACAGGCGAAGCGAGACTTTGGTGGAAAGAGTGGTGCAGAGACCAAGCAATCTTGGAGGGGACAATCACTTGGGATAAGCTTAAGGAAGATGTGTGAGGGAGGTATGTGCCACTTGCCTACCGCACACAAAAGATGAATGAATTCTATGACTTAAATCAGCTAGAATTATCCCTTGAAGCATATTATTTGAAGTTTGTTTCACTCCTAAAGTATGCACCCCCAATGGATATGACACAATAGGTGTCAGGATTATGTGTTGGGTTGAATCCATCCATAAACACTAGATTGGAATCAATGCGCCCAACAGACTTGCAAGACGCATTACTCTGAGTGAATCCAATCGTCCAAGAACTTAAATTAGGCAACTATGATGAAGATGACTCACGAGATCAATACAAGAGGTACCACAAGTGCGGAGAGATAGGACACATTCGTAAGAGATGCCCCAACTGCCGATATTTCCACTGCAATGAACTAGGACACATCCAAACAGATTGTCCTGAGTTGGACCCTGAGAATCAGGAACGTGCGGTCAAACAAAGCCATCTAAACTCTACTTTTGGCTCATATTATGAACCACATGATGATGAAGGATTGGAGCCTATTGTAACCTTTGAGGATGACTAGATATCCTAGGAAGATCTTCTTGAGGTAATAAGTCTTGTACTTGGAATAAATCCTACTCTTGTACCTATGGTCAATTCAAATAATATGAGTGCACTACTTGAAACATTAAGAGTAGCGCAGCGGATGTATGGTGGGTCTTAACCCATAGGTTGTAAGCCCCATTAGCGCTTCTCTCCCTCAGTTTCTCTTGAGATGAGGACATCTCGATTCCTCTAAGGGGGAGAGGATGTAACATCCCCCCTCCCTCCCCCGGTGACCCCCATGCCTTCCCCCATAGGAACTCACCCCCTCCCCCCTTCTAGATTTTTCAAAAATTTTTAATTAAAAAAAAAACTCTTCCTCTCTCTCCCCCTGCCGTGTGCATGGTGGGGAGAGAGAGAGAGAGTAGGAGTGATGAAGGAAGGGGGGCATGCAACCCCCAAGGTGGCGGGAGGCGCCGTCCTCTCCCCACCTTATAAAGACCACCTACCCCTCCCTCTGTTGGCACAAGCGGCCCCTCCTCCGTGACTACACCCCCCCTTTTTCCCTGCGTCGTCACCTCCTTCAGCAGTAGCAATAGCCCCGACAGTGGACACTTTTCCCTCCTCCTCGCTTGTGCGGCAGCTATACCCCCCTAGGCCTTCCAATTGAAGTTCTCCCCCCTCTAACCTGCTAAAACGAAGCCCTTGGACCTACGACTCAAGCCACCCCCTATTTGCCAACTAGTTGCGGGCCCGCGGGAAGAGAGAAGTAGAAAAAGAAGAAGGAGTGGGAGAGAGAAGGGAAGAAGAGGGAGAGAAGAAGGAGTGGGAGAGAGAAGAGAAGAAGAGGGAGAGGAGGAGAGAAGAAGAGAAGGAGTGGGAGAGAGAAGGGAAGAAGAGGAAGAGAAGAAGAAGGAGAGGGAGAGAGAAGAAAAGAAGAGGGAGAGAAGGAGAAGGAGAGAAGGAGTGGGAGAGAGAAGGGAAGAAGAGGGAGAGAAGAAGGAGAGGGAGAGAGAAGAGAAGAAGAGGGAGAGAAGGAGAAGGAGAGAAGAGAAGGAGAGAGAGAAGTAGAAGAAGAGGAGATGAAGAGAAGGAGGGAGAGAGAGTAGGAGAATAAGAGAAAAGAAGAAGAAGAGGGAGAGAAAGAGGAGAGAGGAGAAGAAGAAGTGAAGAAGAAGTAGAAGAAAGAGGGAAGAGAGAAGTAGAAAAAAGAAGAAAAAGGGGAAGGAGAGAGAAAGAAGGATAGGAGAAGAGGAAGAAGAGAGGGAGAGAGAGAGAAGGAGAAAGAGAAAGGAAGAGAGTTGGAGACAAGTTATCCCCTCATTGACAAAGGATTCCCTTCCCACGACCTTTCCCTCCCGAACCGATCATCCTGAAGGCCGTTAAGGGCTGGACTTCCCAAACCCCGAGTAGAAATGGCTCCCAAGAAGGAAATCGTGGGAACCGTAGGTGCCAAAGCTATCGTTGGTACTGGTAATGTGGGAGAGGCAAGCGGAGCAACCAACGTGACGAATGCCCCTACGATCACAAATCAAACCCAGGTTCTTTAAGCTTTGTAATTAATTACATTTTATTTTTCGTGAAAGAAATGAAGGGGTTAGCTACGTGCATGGAACATGGATGAGTCTTAGGCGCTAGATTGCATGCGCGAAATGATAGAGTATGAAGTTCACATAAGTTTATATGCATGAAATGATAGCTTTTACACATGAAATGATAAGGTTTTCGCATTATTTCACATAAAATAATAGCTTTTAACCCAATTCAGTGCATGAATAGTCACTCAGAATCCATGCTTCGCAATCATGGTTAAAAGAAACACATGAAATGATAGTTTCCAATGGATAGAAACCTAGACCTTCATGAGATCCGATGCATTAGGAATAAGTATAATTGCCTGCGAATTGCTTTATTGATCATGTTGTGGACTATCGCAAATGGATACGCTCCTAGCTTAATTGAAGTTGGTGACCTAACCCTAAATGGATTGTTGACCCAAGTTATGCTTGGTTGTTTGGAAAGGTTGTAAATCCCTTGAGCAAGTATTTTGATACATCTAATTTAAATTCTGATTGTGCATGTAATGGGATTGCGATGCCTTAAAGCAAGAGGTTGTGCATTCAACTGTTTGTTAATGTGGTTTTGGATGTTAACCCAAGTGGGGTGTGTTTGATGATTGCATGGCTGGGTCTGAGATGATTTATTGCCATGGAAACAAAAGGGATGTTTTCCCTAGTGATTGTTTTTAAGCTGGGTGCTTCAGCTACGATTGATTTCCTAAAGGGATAATTAAGAAAGGATGGTGCTAGCTACCCCCCACAAACCGCCAAACCCTAACCAAGGGGGTTATGAATCTGTGCCAGGAATGTGGACCGAACCTGCCACAAGAGGTCTCCCTGTGGAAATTACTTGGCGTAGGAGGATGCTTGGGTGCTAGTGGGGGCTTTGGCCGTAAATCCCAATGCCTCCGCGCCCTACACAAGTGTTCTACGTGACTCAAGATGGGATCTCGAGGCCTTGATACTAGTTACAAGGCAAAATCTTGGTAGGATAAACCTTCGGGTTTTATTGCCGGGAAACAGAAGGATTTTTCTGCGGACCAGAAAGGAACCCTTAATTCTCCTATATGGGTAGGAGACAACATTAATCTTACGATAAGTTAAGAAAGTGTCTGATCTTGTTTTATCTTGTCTTCATGTCAGTGCCCTAAATTACGTAAAGGAATCTGTGATTAATGGGTTAATTAAGGAAGCTGCTTTTATGTGTCAAACATAATGTAGTAGGTAATTAGATAACTAAAACAACCCCTGAGGAAAGCGTGGTGGATGTGACCAATGGGTCTATCCTACAGAAGGGTGGTCTCGGTTAGCCAAGAGCTTTCCTCAAAGGAAATGTTAATGAGGAATGTTAGGAAGACTCAGTTACAAGGAACCCGTACTTTAGGTCGATCCTAGTGGGAACGGTTGGATAAGTTCCGTTGTGGGGAGGCAGACTCGAGAGACCCTAGTTGGCAAACCCATGCCATTCCTTGGGAGTGCCGAGCGGCACGTTCTAGATATATCTCTCAATGGACTACTAAGACTGTCCCACAATTTGAGGAGCGGGTAGGTTACAGAGTATGCCAGGGTGCACAATTGATGGTGTATCAGTGCATCCAATCCCATCTGGCATAGGTGCAAGGAGGAATGCCAGAAAGCCTTGTAGTGCAGTCTACAAAACAGAGTGATGTGTCCTATGCTGATGGCAGAGACCCATCCCATGGGTGCATAGGGAAACAAAAACTACCTGATACCAATTTTTGTAACGTCCCTCAATCTTCACCTCTCAATACTTGATTGAAGAAACACCAGTCACACTTAGCCCACCCTGTTGAGATATCGAGCTCCACTCGTGATATGCCAGGGTGACCGTTGTGCATTTATGTCACCGACTTGTTGGTTGCAGATGCGGTTGGTACACCGCCCATGAATAATAGCTAGATGACAGCTATCCTTATCTACTCTAGTTCGTGCTCAGTTAGTATGCCACCTTAGTTAGTTGAGTTTGGTTTGAGACCCATATATAGGGTTCTTCTATTTCTTTGTATTAGAGTTCTTTTGGCTTACACAACTAAGAAGAGGAAAACTGTTTTCAGCCTCCACCTGTGTGTGTATTCCCCCATTGTGCAAGCAAGAAAGCTACAAGTGAGACTCCTTCATTCTCTCCCATAATCTTGACATGGTATCAGAGCCTTGTTCGTGGTAAGGAGCTCAAGAAAGCAAGCCAAGCTCGCGGTGTTCTGATAAGAGGAGCAGGGTTGCTTTCATTTTCTGTTTTGGGAGCAGATCTCTACAGGCAGCATAGCCGGAAATTGCAAGAGTGCATTGTCTCAAGTTGAGACGCCCTTCGCGGTGAAGCAAGAGGGCAGTATATGCTACGGGGAAGGGCTTTAGCCTGTGGCGACCCTATTTTTTTGATTTGAGGCCATTTCGGGGCCTGTTTTGGAGGTGGAAGTTTTTTGCACGCACTCAGGAAAAGGCCCTATTTTATGCTGTGCGACCACTGTTCTACAGGTCGGTGAAAAGTTACCACAGAAATTGCATCGTATGCTTGTGTGCAGAGACATTGGGAGTTATAAATTCATCCTTGGTTCCTGTTTATGCAAAATCGTCACTAGGAAGTGACTGTGTGGTCAAATACCACTTTTACCAGTTTTGCAGATTTGCCCTTGTGAGGGTGAAGCTGTGTTTTCTGCAGTGACAGAATTTTTTGCAGTGTTCTGTAATGGCGTCTGATTCTCTTTCACAGATTGTCACTGAAAAGCTTGACAAGAACAACTTCCAAGCATGGAAGTTTAGAATGACGAATTTCCTTATGGGAAAAGGATATTGGGAATTTGTTGCAGGAAATGAAGCAGAACCAGTTCTTCATGATGTTCCCAATCAACAGCAAATGCAGGCATTCAAAGCATGGCATGAGAGAGCCAGGAAAGTTATGTACTAGCTGTCTATCAGTATTTCAGACTCTATGATTGTGCATATTCAGGATGCAAGTACGCCAAAGGAGGCATGGGATACTTTGTCAAAAATGTATAGCCACAAATATGTAAGCCAGGAAAATGTAGCTCAAGCAAGAGTTGCATAATGTGCAAAGAGAAAGTATGAGCATCAATGACTACCACATGAAGGTGAAGAAGATTGCAGATGCACTTGCTTCCATTGGGTTGCCAGTGGAAGATGATGATTTAGTTTCTGTGACCTTGAATGGTCTAGGAAGGGATTATGCACAGTTTCGAACATCCATTTCAGTCCGTGAAAGATTTCCTGATTTTGAGGAGTTGATTGCTCTTCTAATTTCTAAGGAGTAGAGAAATGGTGGTGCATCTTCTTCAGGAGGAACTTCAAAAGAAGCTGTCTTCTACTCAAATGCTGGAAGAGGTAGAGGCAGAGGTAGAGGAGGCCGATTTGGAGGCTGTGGTAGAAATTAGAATATGTAGCAAACTCAAGAAAACCAGTCCTATGGAGGAGGATGTGGTAACTCTAGAGGCAGGGGGAGCCAAAGAGGTCATGGTGGATGGCAAAGAGGCCAAAATGCAAGCAATAATGTTGAATGCTACTACTGTGGTAAAATGGATCATATGGCTAAAGACTGCTATAAAAAGCAGAATGACATCATGAATGGAAAATTGCAACAAGGGAATTATGCATCTTCTAGTAGACAGGGTGATGACAGAAATGAGCACTTGTTTATGGTGCAGCACATGAACAATTCTGTGACAAGTGCAGAAGAAAGCAACGATGTGTGGTATGTTAACTCAGGTGCATCAAACCACATGACAGGTCATGCAGAATGGATGGAGGATGCAAGGAAAATGGAAAAACCAAGATTTGTGGAGACTGGTGATGATACTCCACATCCTATTGTGCAGATTGGAAAAATTCCTTTGTCTATGCAGGATGGGAAAAAGAAATACTTGTCCCATGTATTTCATGTCCCGAATATCACCAAGAATCTAATTTCTGTTGGTCAAATGGTTGAGCAGGGCTTGCAGGTCAGATTTAATCCTCATGGATGCTTTGTTGAGGATATGAAAAATAAAGGTCGCTTGATAGCAAAAGGAAAGAAGAAGGGCAGAATGTTTACATTGGATGCAGACATGCTTGAATTGAGTGCAGCAATGTTTGCACATGGGACCGGTGTAGTTGCAGATATTGATATCTGGTATAAACGCATTGGTCATATTAATGTACATCGACTTAAATCAATGCAGACCCAAAATATTATTGCAGGATTGCCTAAATTCAAGGTTGCAGAAATGCATAATGTATGTGAAGCCTGTCAGTTTGGAAAACAAGCAAGGAAACCATTTCCTAGACATGTTCAAGAGAGTAAGAAGCCATTGGAATTAATCCACTCTGATGTGTGGACTACCAAAGCTGCATCTCTTGGAAGCTGTCATTATTTTGTCACTTTTATTGATGACTACAGCGGAAAAGTTTGGGTGTATTTTATGAAAAAGAAAAGTGAAGTTTTTGGGTATTTCAAAACTCTTAAAGCTATGGTTGAAAAAGAAATAGGCCTGCAAATAAAATGCCTAAGGTCAGATGGAGGGGGAGAGTACCTCTCAAATGAGTTTGCAAGGTTCCTGCAAGAGCATGGCATAAAGCAGCAATATTCATGCAGTCATACCCCACAGCAAAATGGAATTGTAGAAAGGAAAAACAGGCATATTGGAGAGGTATCTCGTGCCATGCTCAACGAAAAAGACTTGCCAGATTTTTACTGGGCTAAAGCAGTTGCTACAGCAGTCTACATAATGAACAGGACTCCCACTGTAGCAATACATGGGATGATTTCAGAGGAGAGGTATACTGGTAGGAAATCAAATATTTCTCATTTGAATTTTTTTTTTTGTATTGCCTATGTTCATGTGCCAGATGAGTTGAGATCCAAGTTAGATCCAAAAGCTGAGAAGTGCATCTTTATTGGTTACTCTTTGCAGCAGAAAGGGTATAGATGCTATAACCCTTCTACTCGTAAGTTTACAGTGAGTAGAGATGTTTTTTATGAGATGAGTAGCTAGTATAAACCAACAAATGGGATTGATGATGTAGATGCACAAAATGGTAATGCTGCACAGAATTCACAGCAGCAGTCACAAAATATTAGTGGACCTGGAGCGTCCTCTAGCAATGGTTCACATTCTTCGCCATGGACAAGTAGATTGAGATCATGAGAATCTTCTCAAAGCAATGTAGATAGTGGTATGCATGTATCACGAAAAGGAAAAGAGAAGGTAGATCACCCCATGCTTGATGTGAATGTAGGTCACTCTTATGTGGATGGTGAATCCAGTGGCTCAGAACAGAGCATTGATGATGAGTTGGGTATTCCTTCTATTGTTACACATGGAGTAAGGAAGACCAGGGATGTTTTCAGAGCACCTGGGAGTGAATCTACTTTGCGCAGGTCTACGAGAGCTAGGTATCCTGTGGATAGGCTGAAATATGATGGATTTACAGCCATTCACTATGCCTATATGGTCAAAGTGATACAGGAACTAGAACCCACTTCTTTTGAGCAAGCCATGGGAAAAGAAAAATGGGAGAAATCCATGGATGAAGAAATGGATGCCTTGGAAGCAAATGCTACATGGGAATTGGTACCTTTGCCTAAAGGTAAGAATGCAATTGGCTATAAGTGGGTTTATAAGGTGAAGCACAATGCAGATGGTTTTGTGAACAGATACAAGGCAAGACTAGTAGTCAAGGGGTATGCACAAAACATATGGCATTGACTATGAAGAAACATTCAGTCCGGTTGCAAGGATGGCAACCGTAAGAGCAGTCATTGCTATGGATGCATCAAAGGGATGGTCTTTACATCAGATGGATGTAAAGAATGCCTTCTTGCATGGTGATTTGCAAGAAGAGGTCTATATGGAGCAGCCACCAGGTTATGTGCATGCTATTCATCCTGAGTTTGTTTGCAGGTTGAAGAAAGCCTTGTATGGCTTGAAGCAAGCACCTAGAGCATGGTGTGACAAGATAGGACAGTATCTTGTCACTATTGGCTTTCAGATTTCCAAGGCAGATTTCTCACTTTATGTGAGAAAAACAGAGAAAGGTATTATGCTACTTGTCATTTATGTTGATGATTTGATTATGGCAGGTGACAGTGATGAAGATATCCTTCATGTGAAAATGCTATTGAGCAAAAGTTTGAGATGAAGGATTTGGGAGAGCTGCGTTATTTCTTGGGCATTGAGGTGATTAGATCACCAAGTGGGATACAGCTCTTGCAGAGGCAGTATGGATTGGACATGCTGTCCAAATATGGGATGCCAGGCTGTAAGCCTATTTCAATTCCTTTGGAGCAGAATGTGAAGCTGAGCGCAGATGCAGGTGAGCTTCTGAAAGACCCTACTATGTACAGACAAATAGTAGGAAGTTTGATTTATATGACTATTACCAGGCCAGATTTGAGCTATGTTGTTGGATTGGTAAGTCAGTTTATGTAGGCTCCAAGGAAACCACATTTGGATGTGGCTAGACGCATACTCAGATATGTGAAGTCCACATTGCAGTATGGACTATTTTATGAGACTGGGGTTCAGATACAGTTGCATGGATACACTGATGCTGATTGGGCTGGTAGTATTTCTGATAGATGATCTACCAGTGGATATGTGTTCTCTTTTGGGAGTGCTGCAATCACTTGGAGCAGCAAGAAACAGCCTACAATTGCCTTGTCGAGCACAAAGGCTGAGTACAGGGGTGCAGCAATGGCTGCATGTGAGGTAGCTTGGTTGCATAAGCTACTTTATGATATGCATCAGCCTACAGATGGGCCAGTTGTCATTTATTGTGACAACATGAGTAGTATACACTTGGCAAATAACCCACTCTATCATGCTAGAACAAAGCACATTGAGGTGCATTATCACTATGTGCAGGAGAGGGTTTTACTAGGTCTTATTGATCTAGTTTATGTCAGCATAGAGGATCAGGTAGCTGACATATTTACGAAGGCATTGGGCACAGAGAAGCTGCGCAAGTTCAGAGACCTGCTTGGTGTGCAGGAATTGGGATTGAGCTCGAGCGGGAGTGTTGAGATATCGAGCTCCACTCGTGATATGCCAGGGTGACCGTTGTGCATTTATGTCACCAACTTGTTAGTTGCAGATGCGGTTGGTACACCACCCATGAATAATAGCTAGATGACAGCTATCCTTATCTACTCTAGTTCATGGCTCAGTTAGTATGCCACCTTAGTTAGTTGAGTTTGGTTTGAGACCCATATATAGGGTTCTTCTATTTCTTTGTATTAGAGTTCTTTTGGCTTACACAACTAAGAAGAGGAAAACTATTTTCAGCCTCCACCTGTGTGTGTATTCCCCCATTGTGCAAGCAAGAAAGCTACAAGTGAGACTCCTTCCTTCTCTCCCACAATCTTGACGCATCCTCTGTCTCACGCTCTATTGAAAGATACAGAGGGTATCCCATTCCTGAAACCCATTGATGTAATCCTCACTTTCACTTGTGCAGAGCTTGTATGCATTGTGTACTTTTGATGGTGCAATAGTGCATCCCGCCCTGTGGCCGCATACAGTGCAAGAAGAAAGGCCAGGGAGCCTTATGGTGCAGTGCACAGGAACAGATCGTGCGTTGTGCATTGAGAGGCCCATCCTGTGCGTACAACACTCCATTCACACATCTCACCTCTCACTTGATTTGAAGGAAAAGACTGGTCACTCAGCCCACCCTCTGTCTCATACTCATTGATAGATACAGAGGGCAGCCCATACTCACATCCCCATCCTGTTAGGATGAAAGCTCACATCACTCAAGGGGTTGGTGATGAAGATAGTGTTGTCTATTGTCATCAGGATCTTGAAGATGAGGCGTACCCAGGGAGGCAGCCAATAAGTCTGATACTTCAATGATTTGTAAGACAGATCGTCTATTAAGAAGGACAAATTGACTGATATTGTAGAGATAGCGCACCAAGGGAGGTGGCTTCCAAATACTGGATGGAAAGGTACTGCTGATGAATTAGCTATCCTGAACTGTGGGTTGTTACCACATTTTCCACAGTCAGCTCCCACCCAAGGGTATTTCCACCTTTTTTTGGAACGAGACCTGTTATGATAGGGAATTTCTTCCTTTTCTCCCATAATAGTTTTGTTTTTTTTCTTTTCTTTTCTTTCTTTTTCCTTTGTTTTGTTTTATTTTTTGTTCTTCGTTAAGAAAGAGAATGGTAGAAATACTATGTGTCAGGACCATCCTTGCCACCGTTGTTGGATCAGACGAGAAGAGAACAAGGTCGGGTTGAGAGGTATCTGTGAGGGGCTATCAGAACAAGATCGTCTCATGAAGAGAATCATAAGGGGTATCAAAAGCACAAAGAGAAGGATGGTGCAATGCCCAAAAGGGAGAGGGTATGTCCACTGTAATTGTCAAGATCCCCAGGGATGGAAGTACTTCTTCAGACGATAGCCATTGATCAGGAAAGGATCATCAAAGGCATCAATGGTTTGCACCTGAACAAAGCCATTAGGATTGACAGCAAGTACCTTATATGGGCCCATCCACCATTGTTGAAGCTTGCCAAGAAACTTGCCAAATATCGAATCATAGGCTAGGACAAGATCACCTTCTTTGAACTTCTTGTGCTTGATGAAACTATCATGATAGGCCTTGCGTCACGCTTGAGTGGTTTCCATGCACTGTAGGGCCATCTGTCATATCTCATCCAAGCATTCCAAGTGTAAGAGACGGCGTTGCAGTGACTCATCATCTCCCAAGTGTTCTTTAACTGCCACTTGCAAAGAGGGAAATTCCAATTCAATAGGGAAGATGGCTTCTATACCATACACTAGCTAGAAAGGGGTCTATCCTATAGCTGCCTTATGGGAGGTTCTATATGCCCAGAGGGCCTCTATAAGTCAATCATCCCAGTCGTGACGATGTGCAGCAATCGTTCTTGTCAGGATCGAGCAGAGGATGCGATTGGTGACTTCAACTTGGCCATCAGCTGTGGGGTAGTAAGGAGTGGACTTTCAATGACGGATCTTATACAACTCTGTCATCTCCTCCATGATTTTATTAAGGAAATGAGTACCTCTGTCACTTATCAGCTTGAGGGGATTGCCAAAATGGGTGATAAGATTCTCTACATGAACAGGGCTATGCTATTACCATTATCCCCCTTCAAGGATTTAGCTTCACACCACTTTGTGACATAATTTGTACATACTAAGATGTATCTGTTCTACTTTTGTCTGGTGGGTGGAACAATGGGACCCACAAAATCAATCCCCCACTTCTCGAAAGGCCTTAGGGAAAGAATAGGTTGTAGTGGCATGGCCCTTGTTTTGGTGGTTTTCCCATTCGCTGACAAGCATCACATCTCTTACAGTAGTCATGTGCATCCTTGTGGACGATCGGCCAACAATATCATGCTAACACAGCCTTCCTCGCTGTCGCTTCTCCTATGAAGTGTCCACCACATGGTTTGTCATGGCATGCTTTCAATACTATGCTGATTTCATCTCCTACAACACATCTTCGCAATACTTCATCTTTGCCTCTCTTATAAAATGCACCGCCTAGCAAAGTGTAGGGGGCTAATTCTAACATAAGCTTCTTCTTCTCACGGCTTGAGATGCCAGGAGGATACTGTTGAGTTGCTAGGAGGTTGACTATGTCTGCATACCAAGGAGTAATTGTTTCAACTAGAAACAAGGAAGCATCAGGAAGGTCTAGATCATCATGTTTCTCTTCTGCAGTTTGAGGGATCTGTGATAGATGATCGATTAGGACATGGGAATAGACAGGCTTAGTGACCACTTCAAAATTGAACTCTTGGAATAGGAGCAACCATCTCATTAGTCGTCCTTTAACATCTACTTTATTCATCAGGAAGGACAAGGCTTCATGATCCACGTAGAACTTAAAATGCGTTGACAATAAATAGTGTCGAAACTTCTCCAGTGCAAATACCATTGCCAAGCACTCAAGCTCTGTGACCGTATAGTTTCGTTCCCTATCAGTGACCTTTCGGCTTGCATAATATATTGCTTCATCCTCTTCCTCTAGAGGCTCTATCTCTACTTCTATAGAGGCTCTGTAGGAGAAGAATAGATCTTCTGTCTCTGCGTCTGCGTCTACTTCTGCTTCTGACTCTGACTTTGTCTCTGTTATTGTCTCTGCGACTACCATGTAATAGGGAGAACGGTACATCCATGCTTCTATTTCACTGTCAGAGGTGATTTCAGAAGTCAATTCTAGTTGAGGCAGGAGGTATTCTCCCATGGACAAGGACTTTGCTTCCCTTGATAGTTGGCTTACAGTGCCCACTGTTAGGGACTGTGCCTCTATTTTCTTGGGAAATATTTTTTTAGCAGCCTCTTCGTCTCCTGATGTACCATCTATTACTTCATTGGAAGAGTTAGTTATGACTTTGATGGATGTGCATCCATTGCTTTTTTGCGATCCATACAATTTCAACACCACTTTGTTGGGTCCCTTGCCTAGGGTTAGGGTTCCTTTGAACCAGTGCGCCCTGGCTCTTGCTTCAAAAGAATTTGGTTTGACCACCAAATTTGTCAGCCAATAGTCTCTTCCTACAAGGGTTATTTTTACGTATGGGAGGATGCCCAACGGTTTAATTCTGCTTGGGTCTGCCAATCTGATAAGCCAGTGTGTAGGTTGAATTCCTTGCAACCCTAAGTCCTTCATTGTCACATCCATCATTATGTTTACTGATGAGCCTCCATCAATCAATGCATTTGAAATAAATCATCATTCAATCCATACACTAATCTCTGGGGTTCCAGGATCTAAGAAGGCGTTAGCCACATCTTCTTCCTTCGTAGGTTTTGCAGCTCTATTGGACTTTATTATTGTTGGGGGAGCAATCCTTAGTCTGCGTCTTCTTGTCAAGATGCTTTTGAATTTATTTTGAAAGCTGGGAGACAGCATCAACAACTACCAAAATGTTAAGTTAGGTTTAAAAGTGTCTAGGTCTTTTACCAAGTCATAATCTTTGATAGGATCCACAGGCTTCTCCAGCCTGCTGGGGAATGGAGCTACACCCATTTTCATCTTTCCTTTTTCTTCTAGCAATGGCAACATTGGCATTTCTTCTCTTTTTGGAGGTTCTTCTGCATCATCTATCTCTTGGACCTCTGGTCCTATTTCTGGGACTATCTCTGTGACTCTCTATGGCACTACAATACTCTATACTGCATTGTTTTGTCCTCTATTTCTCTGTTCCTCTATTGGCAAGTTGAACTTCATAGTTTAGCATGAGAGTTATTTTCATTCTGAACAACTAGTTCCTTCTTCTTGGCACGTGTGACAGCGGTAACTTCTAACTCTACCAAATTGGAGGCAGGCTCTTGTACCTTCTATTAGCTATCACAATGCCATCGGCCTTTACAGGGATTGGACTTGGACAGTCCTTTGCATTGTGGCCTTTGCCTTTGCATTGGCTGCATAAGGGCTTGTAATCCACAGATTGTCTAGGGTTTGGATAATTCAGGGAGATATGACCCTTTTCTCCACACCTATAACATTCCACCTCTGATCTCTGACTATCGTCCTCTGTAACTTTGAGAGGGAAACCTCCTTGGACTGAAATTAGGACCAAACTCCCTAGGCTTTTCTCCAATATTCTGTGTTGTCATTTTGGACTCTAGCAAGTTGAATCTTGCATTTTCATCCTTCTGTCTTCGTTTATGCATCTCTTTCAGAGAGAAAATATCCTCTGTATGGTTCTTCCGCAAACAGTAGGAATAGAAGGCTCCAGGAATGGTTGGTTTTGGGGTACATTTAGTGGCTAAATGTCCTGCTTAATGACACTTTCCGCACCATGTATTAGAGCGCATCATATCTCTCCCCACTCTCGTAGGGGTGGATATATTGGCGGTATTCACCTTCGGCGTTTGTAGTTGCTTTATAATCACATACATAAGCTCTTTCTTGATACTTGCTACTGAGTTGGATAAGTAGTCCTTTAGATTTTCACCTCCTAAAATGCTTGTAGTAGGATTTTGGAAAGCTTCTATAATTACTGCATATACTGGTTGGGTTGATCCAGAAGGTCCTCTGTTCTAGCTCTGATTTAGAGCTCCTGTTGATTCTTGGGATTGTTGATTCAAGTTGGTAGGGTTCCACTATTGTTGAGTCACCATTGGAGAAACTATTTGAGGCTACTGTTGTTGTGGTTGAACCATCATTTGAGGCACTATCGTTTGTGGTGACCACAATGGATTAGGTGCATTATACTGCGGCACTGTTTGCATCTGGGAATAGGGGTAGGGAATTTTCCCTGGGACTGCATTTGGTGGGTATACCATTCCTGGCATGAGAGGAGGCAAGACTCCTCTTCCTGGAGTCATTGACAGCCTTGCTTCAACTTCGTCATACAATCTTGCACCTTCCATTGCAGCTTGCACATTGAGTGGTCTACTCAATTCCATGAACTTGCAAACTTCTGGTTGTAGGCCTCTAAGGAACACTCCTTTCTGAATACCTTCGTCCAAATGATGGTTAGTCCATCTCTTCAGGATAGATTCCATCCGTGAGACATAAGCTTCTACTCTTTCTCTAGAGGACTAACTTAGGTTCATGAACTCCTCTTGCATTCGCTCTTCAAAACCTTTATGCCTGAATTTAGTGAGGAAGACCACTTGTCCCAAGTGCAAAAAGTTTCTGTTGCTTGTCTCTCATACCACTGAGACGATGTCCCCTTGAAAGTGGTGGGGAATATTACTAACCAATGCTCAGGGGTTCTGGTATTGTTAGCCACACATGCTACCATAAATTCTGCTACATGAAGATCAGGGTCTTCATTGTACTCTCCCTTAAAAATTGGCAATGGGACTACATTTGTTGGCTTGTCATCAATATTCCCAGGAAAAATCTGACTAGGAAGGGGACCTTGAGTCGCCATGGGAACTTTTGTAAAGAGTTCTTTTAGGGCGTCAAAGGAAGCTTCTGTTGCGAGCTTGTTCTCAGCTTTGATTTTTGCCTTCTCTCTTCTCACGTACGTCTGGACTCGTTCTAATGCTTGCCTCTTGATTGCGTCATTCATCAGGGGGCTTGGCTCCAACCAGTTGTTTAGTACTCAATAGAATAGAATGAGAGAGGGCTTTAGTCTCTAGGGGATTCTCTGGCCAACATCTCCTCTACTTCCTTCTTTTCAACATCTCTGAATTCGGCTTTCAAACCACTACAGAAGGGGAGATATTCCATTTTGAAAGTATCAAAACTCATTCTTCTTAGGATCGTTGTTGTGCCAACATTATAATAATGCTAGCTTCTGAGGGTTTCAACAGTGTATGTTGTGAAAAACACTCTGTCTACCAACTTCTAGTGGGTTGCTAATTGGACATGTCAGAACACCAAGCATCCCACATATCTTGATGTTGAGCATCCACCTCAATGAATACCAAATCTTCCATGGATAGTCATTCTCTCTACTTTTGCTCTTGAGTCTTCAGTTTGTTTCCAAACAATTTGCCACCAAGATGCAAGTTTTTGTTGCTTCAACAGGAAGAGGAAACAGTCCACTGCATAGAGCTTGCATCATGATGGTAATATGTTTCTGCCAATGTGGGGTGAACTTCTTGTGGAAAGTGGCTTTGATAATAAGAATCTCCAACTCTTTAGTGGAAGAAGAAACTTTGCAAACATCCATTGAATTCTTCTCTTCTTGGCAATGCCATTTCCTTCATTTTCAGCCTCTTCTTACGCTTGTTAATGGCAAGTTTCCCTAGCTGCGTACCAAAAATATGGAGCCCCAAGAGGAACAGCAAGAAAAATGGGATTCGATTGCAATAAAATCTATCTTGTAACATCAAAAAGCTTTTATTTTATTATTTTGATGACCAAAACAAAGAAAACAGCAATTCTTCAAGGAGTATCATAGTAGATATCTCCCATGGATTTGATAGAATCAACCATAATCTTCAACATCTTTATAGAATCCATCAATAGAATAAGAAACACAAAAGAATACACCATTTTTGAATGGAAATAATCACATAGTATTCATATTCATTGTCTTCATAGTTCCTCTCTCTCTCAATCTCTTATAGAAAGATACATTGTTTTGATAGAATTAGCTATATTTGACTCTCTCTCTCTCTCTCTCTCTTTCTCTCTCAATAGTATATCATATCCTCACTACAATACTCAATAATGACTCTCAATAATCCTTCTTAGGTCGTGGATACACCTCCCAAGAGGTATGTCTAATGTGAAGAGGCACCAGAGCCACTACAGTGTCTCTTCATGGCTCACTACTATCACTCTCACTTTAGTCTTCTCTTCAATCTTTAGTAGCTACTTCTTCCATTTGTTTTAGCTCTTTTGAACTTAGATTCATCCTTTCCAAAATTTAGAAAACTTTCCCAAAGTCACACATACATTCTGCATAACACTTACAGAAGATCTAAAGAATAAACAGAACAGGAACAGAACAGAGACAAAGCAGAGATAACGGCTCTACAAAAGGTTTACAGAGGGTTACAGAAGGTCATCAGAAAACATCAAATCCTCATAACTCATACTAAAACCATTCCAAACTATCAAAAACTATTCAATAAACCTTAAAAAGATTTCAACCTTCATCAATCATCAATCCATGCTTCATAGAGAAGAAAATCAGAACAAAACAGAAGCTATACAGAAGGTATCAAAACCAATCAGAACCTCAACAAAACCTATTAGAACATCACAGAGATTCATATTTCTACTAAGAATCATCATAAGCTTCTAAAATATAATCAATATCATTCAAAACACTCTTAAACACTTCCATTAACAACCATACATCACTCTAAATCCATAAAAAATCAACCATTCAAACCTCAAAAACGACAAAAATCAGTCAAAAATTCAGATTTTTTCCACTCTCAACAGTATGTTTGGTGTGGGTGCATTTAATTGTTTTCTGTTTTAGTGATTGCATTAGCTAGGTTTGACAAAGTTTGTCTGGAAGGGAGCCTTTACTGCCCAAGATCTTCTTGTGGCCATTCCAAGTGGTGTCGTCACCTTTCCAATTTTTTTCCTTAAGCTGACAATGTTATACGTGTATGTGGGGGTTATTTTATTTTTATTTGTGATGACCAGCAATCAAGGCATGGAGTCCCAGGGTTTGGCTAGGAATATCTAGGGGAGATTTGAGTAGTTTTCCACCTCATGTTAAGACATCATTAGAGGCATTCAAGACCTATTTTAGAAGGCAGTCCTAGTGACCCTGTTCTACTAGCCTGCTAGGCAGCTGTTCTAGGGAGTCCTTGCTAGGGTGAGGTAATTAGAGAAGCCTGCCAAAGTAGAAAAGAAGAGCAAGTTTTAACTATATCTAAAGATACAATTACAGAGGTGTGTAAAAAGGGATTCTAACCCCTTAACCTAGAAAAGAAAAGAAAATGAAAAAAACTCTCAAAAGTAGTTGATTATTGCCTTGTAGTCTCCAACCATTTATTTACTCTTTCTGTCTGTCCATCAATTTGTGAATGATAGGCTGTAGATGGAGCCAATTTAGTACCCATAGATGTGAATGCCGCCTACCAAAAGTTACTCATAAACTTTGAGTCTCTATCATGAACAATCACTTGTGGTAATCCCTGTAGTCTAAAAATCTGCTCCATAAATTGACTTGCCACTTGAGAGATAGTAAACTGGGTCTTGGATGGAATGAAATGGGCTGCCATGCTGAGTCTATCTACCACCACATATATACTATTGCATCCCTTCTTGGTAGTAGGCAAGCCAATAATAAAGTCCATGGTAATGTGCATCCATTTGCGTGTAGGAATGGGTAATGGCTGCAACAAACTACCTAGCTTATGGGTGCTATCCTTATTCTGTTGAGAAGGCATACACTTCATGACAAAGTCTTTGACATATTTCCATAGCCCTTTTCAGTAAAAAATTTTGCTGATCCTATCATAGGTTTTGAAAACTCCAAGATGTCCAGCTAAAGGCAAAGAATGTAGTTCCTTCATAATTTTTCGTGTAAAAGAAAAGGTAGAACGAATGGCAATCTTGCCTTTCAGCCAAATAAGGTCATTTTTCAACTGATAATGCAAGTTTTCTTCCATAAGACCTTGCTGTAATTTCTAAAAAATATGGCTGAATTCCTCATCTAAAAGATAAGCCTCATGTAGTTCTTTAATCCAATCACTATGTAGTTCAATCATTGCTGAAACTTTGCAAGCCCACGTACGAGAAAGAGAATCAGCCACTATATTGTCTTTGCCCCTCATATGAGTGATGTCAAAATCATAATTCTGTAGTGTAGCTACCCACCTACGCTACTTAGGAGTAAGATTGGACTGAGTAAGGAAATACTTAAGAACCCTGTGATCACTCTGGACTCTAAATTGGTTGCCATACAAGTAATGGTGCCATTTCTTTATTGCATGCAAGATTGCCAACATCTCCTGGTCATAAAATATTCATGGTCATTTCTTTATCTGTAAGCTTATGGCTCTCAAAGGCAATCACTCCATGCTCCTGTAACAAAACAACCCCAATGCCACGACCACTATCATCACACTGTATGGTAAATTATTTGGAGAAGTCTGGGCATACTAAGATAGGAGTAGAAGTAAGGAGTCTCTTTAACTTGTTGAAGCTACTATTTGCAAGAGCATCCCAAAAGAAAGCCTACTTCTTCAACTTGTCAGTCAAAGGAGCTGCAATAGCTGCATAATGCTTGATGAATTGGTGATAGAATGAAGATAGACCAAGGAATCCTTTAAGAGAAGTAGTAGTAGTGGATGTTGGCCAATCTTTTATACATTGCACCTTTTTGGGACTAGCCTGTATCCCTTTTTCACTGACAATATGTCCCAAGTATTCTACTTCAGTCTGCATGAAAGAACATTTCTTCTCCTTAGCAAAAAGCCTGTGATGTCTCAATACATCAAAAACCCTCCTCATATGTGCTAAGTGATCCTGTAAAGTCTTATTGTAAATAAGAATGTCATCAATAGACACGAAGACAAATTGAAAGAGGAAGGGCTGCAAAGTCTTATTCATTAGGCTCTGGAAGGTAGTTGGAGCATTTGTATGCCCAAATGGCACGCTAAGAAATGATAGAGTCCTCAATCAGTCCTAAAAGAAATCTTGACTTAATCACCCTCTCGCATGCAAATCTGATGATAACCTGACCTTAAATCAATCTTCGTAAAGAATCAAGCCCCCTTGAGATCATCAAGCAAATCATCAATCCTGGGTATTGGATACCAATTCTTCACTGTTATCTAATTAAGATCCTTGTAGTCAATGCATATTTTGAAAGATCCATCTTTCTATTTGACTAACAAAACTGGAGATGCATACGGTGAAGAACTTGGTTCAATGAATCCCATCTCAAGAAGTTCCTTGATTTTCTGGGCTACTTCCTCTCGCTCACACTTAGACAATCTATAAGGTGGCTTATTGATTATCTTTGAGTTGGGCTCCAAATCAATAGGGTGATCTACTGCTCTCTTGGGAGGCAATGAAGTAGGCATCTCAAACAAATCCCTATACTCCTCAAGAAGAGTTGCTAAGGCTGGATGGCTTGTTGAATTATTGGGCTGATCTTACATCTCTTTATTCAAATGCAAAACAAATATTTGTGAACGCCTCTTATACTCCCTTTTGAGTTGTTGAATGGTGATAAGCTAAAAATATGATCTACTAGGAATTCCCTAAAATGGATGAGCTGCCCATTGAAAATAAACTCCATATACAATTGTGAGAAATCCATAGTGATCTTGCCTAATGTCATCAACCAATCACAACCGAGTACAATGTCTATCGGCCCCATTTCCAAAGTAATCAAGTTTATTTTTGCTTCAAAATTTTCAGCCAACTGTAAAGAAACCTACGGGCATATCTGTGTGCTGGTTTCTTCTTCACCATTGGCCACTGGAACTCTAATGGGCTACTATAAATCTGTGGAAACACAATTCAGCTTGTCCATCATGGACTTATTCACAAAACTATGGGTATTGCTACTATCTATCAGAATGAACACAGCCTTTTCATGAATGTTACCCTTCATACTGTCCAGAATCGTGTGGTGGGGGGACTTGCTCAAGATGTTGCGCCGTACACACATAGAATGCACAAGGAGAAGATCACTCAAGAGACAAGAAGAGAGATGGAGGCCAAAACGTTTTCTTGCTGGTTTCTTCTTCTTCTTCCACCCACTTTACAATGTACACAAAGTATAGATAAGATACAACATAAAGGAAAGTGGCCTACTAAGTCAAACAATGCATACCCGACTATACTAGTCGACTGGCGCTATAACTATGCCAGCTGTAAATATGTGTAACAACCTGAATATAATAAGTAATGAGTTAGTGGCCATGTGAGAGTCATAATGACCATCGATGTGCTAAGTGTAGACGTGTGGACCCATCTAACCAGGCGGTCCATCATCAATGTCCGCATGTGTTGAGCTTGTCATCTCAACACTCCCCCTCAAGCTCAACTGCATCTCTGCAACTCCAAGTAAGCTTTGAAACTTTTGAAGCTTCTCTGTACCCAATGCCTTCGTGAAGATGTCATCTATCTGATCCTATGTGCTGACATACACCAAGTCAATCTCACCTGATAATACCTTCTCTCTCACAAAGTGGTAGTGTACCTCAATCTGTTTTGTCCGAGCATGGAACACAGGGTTCCTAGCCAACTGTATACTGCTCATGTTGTCACAATAAATGACAACTGGACCTTCCACCTGCACATCTAAATCAGCGGATAACTTTTACAGCCATACTACTTCACATGCTACAATAGAAACACCTCTATCCTCAGCCTCTGTACTTGACAAAGCAACTCTAGATTGCTTTTTGCTACTCCAAGCAACTGCTATACTACCAAGAGAGAACTTGTATCTGCTGGTAGATCTTCTATCAGACATACTACCAGCCCAATCTGCATCTGTGTATCCAAACACCTGTACATCTATACTTGCCTCATAGAAAAGTCCATAATGTAATGTGGACTTCACATATCTCAATATGCGTCTGACTGCATCCAAATGTGGCTTTCTAGGTACTTGCATAAACTGACTCACAAGACCAACATTGTAGCTCAAGTTTGGCCTTGTAATGGTCATGTAGATCAAACTCTCCACTATCCTCCTGAACATAGTAGGGTCTTCTATCTCATCCCCAACATCAGCACTCAACTTTACATTCTGCTTCAATGGGATTGAAAGTGATTTGCATGTTGTCATACCATACTTGGACAACATATCCAAGCCATACTGTCTTTGGGACAGCCATATACCATCATCACATCTGATCACCTCAATGCCAAGGAAGTACCTTAGCTCACCAAAATCCTTCATCTTCAAAAAATCCTTGACTTCAGCAATCCCACTATCACTATCACCTGTAACAATCAAGTCATCCACATAGATGACTATGATGACCAAACCTACATCTCCCTTTCTCACATAAAGTGAGTGATCAGCATCAAAAACATAAAAGCCAAAATTGACAAGATACTCTCTGATCTTGTCATACCATGCTCTAGGTGCTTGCTTGAGCCCATAGAGCTCCTTCTTCAACCTACACACATACGTGGAATGCTCTAAATCTTCATAACCTACTGGCTGATCCATATACACTTCTTCTTGCAAATCACCATGCAAGAAGGCATTCTTCACATCCATTTGCTACAAACTCCAACCCTTGGCTACTGCCAAAGCAATCACACGTCTGACAGTTGCCATCCTAGCAACTGGACTGAAGGTTTCTTCATAATCTATGCCATATGTCTAGGCATAGCCTTTTGCAACCAGTCTAGCTTTGTACCTGCTAATAGAACCATCTGCATTGTGCTTAATCTTATAAACCCACTTACATCCAATAGCTGTCTTGCCCTTCGGTAATGATACTAGATCCCAAGTCTTATTGGCCTTTAATGCAACCATCTTCTCATCCATTACTGCATTCCAATGAGCATGACCAATAGCCTCCTCAAAACATGTGGGCTCAACATCCTCAACTAGTTTCACCATATAAGCATAATGGTGAGCTACATAACCTTCAAAACCAAATCTTTTAACAGGGTATCTGACCCTGCTAGATTTGCGTACCACCGGATCACTCAATGGAGCCTTTACATTACTATGAGCTCTCTGTACACCTGGCGTCCTGACAGAAGGAATACCAAGCTCATTATCCAAGCTCTCTGAGCCACTGGAGTCTCCATCAAGAACTGCATCAATGCCATCTGAGACTTTATTCTTTCCTTTGTCTTTACCTATAGTGCTACTAGATGCACCTAAAGATGTAGAGGTACTCCTTAGTCTCCCAGACCAAGGACTACCAGATGATGTCTCTAGTCCACTAAGAGTCCATGATTCTTGCTTTTCAGCCTGGACATGAGTGTCATGATCATCATCATCATCCAATGCATCACCACTAGATGCATACCAACTGCTCATTTCATCAAAGATGTCATCCCTGCTCACTTTGAACTTACATGTGACAGGGTTATAACAACGGTACTCTTTCTGCTCTAGACTGTATTCAATAAAAACACATTTTTCTGCCTTTGGATCAAGCTTCTTCCGTAGCTCATCTGGCACATGAACGTATTCAACACAGCCAAATACCTTCAAGTGCGATACATCAGGCTTCTTGCCAATAAAGCATTCTTTAGGAGTCATCCCATGAATTGCAGCTGTGGGAGTTCTGTTATAATATAAACAGCAGTATGAACAGCCTCAAACCAAAAATGCTTAGGCATATTCTTTTCAGCCATCAAGGCACTTGCAACTTCTGCAATATGTTTGTTTTTCCTTTCTGCAACTCCATTCGAGAGGTACTCTCCCCCTCCATCTGACCTCAAGCACTTTACTTTCAAGCCTGTTTCTCTTTCAACTGCAACCTTGAAAGTTCTAAAGTGCTCAAACACTTCACTCTTTTCTTTCATAAAATATACCCACAGCTTTCTAGAACAATCATCAATGAATGTGACAAAGTATGAACTGCCTCCAAGAGATACATTTTGTGTAGACCCCTAAATGTCTGTATGCACTATATTAATGATATTTCTGCTTACATCTCTGTCATGTGAAAAGAGTTGTCTTGCTTGCTTACCAAACTGACATGCTTCGCATACCTTATGAAGTTCTGCAACTCTAAATGTAGGCAAACCTGTAACCAACCCTTTGGACTGCATTAATTTCAGCCTTTGTACATTTGCATGTCCAATGCATTTGTGCCAAATTTCAATATCTACAACAACACATTTTCCTTTAGCATACATAGCATCATTCATAGTAGGAATTCCAGCATCCAAAGTAAACATACGTCCAACTCTACTTCTCTTTGCAACCAACCTGCACTTATCATTGAAGTCTTCTACAAAGCAACCGTTTGCATTAATTCTGACTTGCAACCCTTGCTCTACCATTTGACCAAGTGACACCAAGTTCTTTGTAATAGATAGCACATGTAATACATCTGAAAGACTCTTTGTCTTACCATCATGCAAGGACAAGGAACCTTTTCCAATTTGTGAATTTGGGTGGCATGAATCATCACCCATCTGCACATAACTTGTATTTTGCAAATCCTACATCTCTCCAAACCATTCTACATGGCTGGTCATATGATTCGATGCACCTAAATCAACATACCAAACATCATCATGTGTTCCATTTCCTATAATAGTATTCAGCATATGCTGCATAACAAACAGACATTCATTTTTGTCTTCATTCTGTCGTAAAGACGATGCATATTTTCCTTGCTGCAAGTTACCACTACGAATATCATCTTTCTTAGCATAACATTGGGCTGCAATATGACCTATTTTGCCATAGTAATGACACACAATACCAGAGTTGTTAGAACCTCTGTTCTGGCATCCACTTCTTTCTCTAAAGCTCCCCCTTCCTCTAAAGTTACCATGACCTCTTGAAACCTGCATATCGATAAATTACTGATTCAATCTGTTTTGCTGGTTGTCACTACCACGTCTTGTACCATGGCCTCTTGAAGAGAGCCTGCCATGTCCCCTTCCTAAACTGGAGTAGAAATCTTGGACATGTTCACCACTTCTTTCAGATGTCTCACTCTGCATATTGATCTCTTCAGTGATCATAAGGGAGACCAACTCATCGAAATCTGGAAATGGCTTTCTGACATATACGAAAGTTACAAAAGACTTCCAAGCCTTTTCATTGTTAAGTCCACCCAAGGTAGACGACACCAAATCATCATCATCGGGCATTGCATCAATCGTTGCCAATGCATCTGCAATGCTTCTTACCTTCAATGCATACTCATTGATAGAAAATTTCCCTTTCTTCAATGTATTCAACTCTTGCA
The DNA here is from genome assembly GCF_053477565.2 of Lygodium microphyllum. NCBI lineage: Eukaryota > Viridiplantae > Streptophyta > Polypodiopsida > Schizaeales > Lygodiaceae > Lygodium > Lygodium microphyllum. The sequence continues at coordinate 129,346,942 of NC_141156.1, forward strand.
CTACCCTTGAAATTGTCCAAACATCAAATGTGATATTTGTGGGAAGTTTGGCCATTTGGCTGCCACCTATTGGAGTAAGATTAGCTCTCTCCAACAAGGTAGCACACAGCCTGTTAATAGGTCTTGTTAACCATCATGCACAAGGGAATAATTGTAATGGAGGGAAAATACTTAGGTCAAGTTTACCTAAGTATAAAAAGTGTAAGGGACACTACATAGGACCATTTGATTAATACACATCTGTCCTTTCACCTTCTTCCCTGTCCTTCCTTGCTGCCACCCATTTCTCTCTCCTCTTCTTGCCTTTCTCTCTCTACTCCTAGTCTTTCTCTCTCCTCGTCACCCTCTTTCTTTCTCTTTATCTCTCCTCTCCGTAGTCTCTCCCTTCTCTCCTTCTCTCTTCTAGGTCTCCTTCATTACGGTTGGTATCAGAACCTGGTTTTTAGATCCTTCCTTTCTCTCTCCTTTCCCTCAAATCTAGTCTCATTTTCCAACAATAAATCCTACTTTTCAGGTACACAGGCAAAGATGGCAGCTTTCTTGAAAGACACACAGGAGCTATGGTAGGATGATTGGCAAAATCTGGAGGCAAGGAGACAAGAATGACAACTCGTTTTTACTTCACAGAGCAATTTCAGGGGTGCCATTTCCAAGAAGACCCCTCTTGACTTGGGGAAAAGACTAATCGTGACTATCTTTTAGGAAAGTGAGTTTTCCCCCTTCTTTCTCTCAAGAATCTCAAGCTACCATGGAAGCTCTGGACCAAAACCTTGCAAGATCTCTCTTCCCCTTCTTCCAAGGCTTGCATGGTGGCTTGTGTGGCACCTCCAACCACTTTCTTGATACCTTGGGCTCACCCTGGAGCACCTAAGTACCTCTCCATACCCTGCTGATTCAGAGGGTTGCGAGTTGGCAAGTGGCGCATCAGCTTCAACTACAATATGATGTTCTTTGCCTCACAAGCAGGCCGCTTCAGAAGCCTGCAAAAGAATCTTACATCCATGCTTTGAACACCCATTGTTTTTCCTTGCCATTCCGTGGATACCACCGTGCAACCTTAGGACGAGGTGGGGAGTGCTCTCCTTCTAGATGATGTAACCTGCCAGGGTATGGCCATCCTCCAGTTTCTCGATGTGTAAGTCTTTTTGCTCGAGAAGATTAGTAGATATCTTGCGGTCTCTCAGCGTCTGGTAGTCAAGAAGCCCCATGAGCACGAAGGAGATGACGAGCAAGAGGAGGGGAGAAAATTTGGAGCGAGGAGGCGCCATTATTGCCATTTGTCATATGCTCTCTTTGTCATAAAAAAGTCATCATCCCACAGTACTCTGAGAGGCCCAGGCGAGGCTTGGCCAAGCGAGCGGAAGGAGGCAGATCTTGAGTCATCATCGCGCCTGAGAAGACAAGGCCAGGATCGGGGCTTGGGATGAGTAATGCGCACAATACCGGGCAGCTGCCAATACTCCCAACAACGAATGCGGAGGAGGAAACACATCACATCTGATTGCTTCTTGCAAAGATTGGCATAGAATGTTTCACTGAGAGAATGTGTTTCGCCTCGGATGTACACTAGAAACTCACCAACAAATAGTGTTGCTAAAGCCAATGATGTTGCTTCACTGCAAGATTCGAGGGTTGAGCAAGAAATCTCTCTACTGGTCAGGTTCTCCACGAGATCGCCCTCCGTAAATCTTCCCTACTGAGATGAGCCTGATAATTGTACCATCAGGAATTTTGTCCCCTTGTTGAGCAGTGGAAACTTGTGGTGGTTTGACAATCCACTTCAACTCCTCAAAATTGGTTACAGATTGTTGACCACTGCCTGAACCATACAGTACATCATGTGAATGGAGCCTACATTTAGTGTGGTCATGCATCAACTTTAGGACAGAACCATATGTCACTTCCTTGGATTCGGCACGGGATGATGCTACAGCATGAAGAATCTCCGATGCAGAGAAGAAGCAACAGCAGAAACAGGGAAGGCTCCATGGCCATTCCACCACCGTAGAAACAGAGATGAGGTTAGGCCATGTCGCAGATAGAGGGTATTTTTCCTATTTGCACACAGATTGGGAAAGGATTTGCATGTGTCGTTCTTGAATGAAAGGATAGATGTGTATTCATCAAATGATCCTATGCAGTGTCCCTTACACCGTTTATACTTAGGTCAACTTGACCTAAGTATTTCCCCTCCATTACAATAATCTTCAGTAAGATGGTTGGCGGAAGCAAATCCTTCAAAGAGGTAAGGCTACTATAGAGGAGCTACCTAGTGGGAGTGGAGTTAGCCTCATTGAGGCTGTATGGGTTAATAGCAATGAAGCTTCTAATCTGCGGGCCATTACGAGAGGTCAAAAGGGTAGATAAGGTGACAAAGAAAATGCAAAACATGTCGATGGAAACCCTAAACAAGACCACAAAGGGATGCAAGTCCTTAACCCTAGCATGGAGGGGGGTCCTCTAAAACCCATAGAAAGTAAAGCCGATGCCAAGAAGGATAAAGAGTTGCGAAGGAGGAAGGAAAAAGCTAAGAAGGAAGCAGAAAAAACAGTTCAATGACCAAAAGAGAGAATGGTCTAGCGAGAGCTCTAGCAAATTATCACAGATTCAATTTGGCAAGCTCTCTTTGTGAAGTTAAACCAGACGTGAATCTCTCACAATTTATTAAGCTATCTCCGGGAGTGCATAAGGAATTTAAAAAGATCCTATGTAGTGGGTACATTGTAGAAGCTTTGGGTATAGCATGAGTAGGAGATGATTGGTTTGAGCATGATAAAAAACATTTCCCAAGGGTTTCAACCTATGTTAATGGAATACTAATGGATCATGCTATTATGGATACAAGATCCTATGTTAACATCATGAGTTCTGAATTGATGGAGAGGCTGGGTCTTGCAATCCAAAAAGACGCCTCCACGATTCTTAGAATGGCTGATGATGGTCTTAGGCAACTTGAAGGTTGCATCATTAAGGTCCACGTCACTGTTGCAAACCTAGAATGCCTTCTGGACTTTAGGGTGATTAGATTTGCAGGGTGTCCTAGCTATCAAGTGTTTCTAGGTAGACCTTGGATCTTGTAAGTAGAGTGTTAAGTGGATATACCCGCCGGTCGATTGATATTTGGTAGAGGTGCCTACAACGTAGTAGTTGATGCATATCCTGGGTCTCCTCAAAGTGAGAGAGCTCCTCTATCCTCTACAGAATTAGAGACATTAGAAGATGTATCTACAATAATAGATTCATTAGTGGCAATGTTCTTTCTGCTAGGGCTTTTATGAACCTCCGATAATACTCCATAGATAACAGAAAGCTATGTACTTCTTTCGGAGTGTGCAACAAACTCATGGCGACTATGATCTTGATATTTTTAGGGTCAGTTGTGATCCCTACTGAACTGACCACATGGCCTAGCAATAGCCCATAAGGCACCCCAAAAATGCACTTCTGTGGGTTAAGAGCTATGAAAAATTATCTGCACCACTCAAAACACTTTTGTAAAATAATCAACTACCTTTCTCTTATGGTGGCTACCCCTAGGTCATCGATAAATACTTTCAACTCCTCTAAGGAGATATCACCAAAGGTCTTGTTTGTTGTTCGTTGCCATGACCCAAGTCCATTGCATAAACCAAATTCCATCACATGGTATGCAAAGGTACTGAAGACATTAATAAATGTTGTTTTAAGCTTGTCTTATTTTGCAATTTCCATCTGGTTATATCCCACAAAGCAATCCATGAACGAATATATTTCCCTACTTGCTAATTGGTCCAAAATATGATCAATAAAGGGCAACGGGTAGTAGTCCTTAATTGTTTGCTTATTCAGCTCTCTAAAATCTACACAAAGTCAAATTTGATTATTTTTCTTCTTCCTGATAACAACAGGTAAACACCATTCAGTGTGCTGAACAGGGAAGACCAAACCAGCTTGTTGCAATTTCTATAACTCCTCAAACACCCTGTCCCTCAGTTTGAAAGGCATGCATCTTACTTTTTGACGCACACGACAACTACCTTCCTTTAGAGGAATGGTATGAATATCCAGGCTGGGGGGAATACCTCTTAGCTCATCATAACTCTAGGCAAAGATGTCGTAGAACTGCTGGATAAGGGACATATAGTTCTCCATTTCTTCCACACTAAGCATGGACTCTAATTTAATTGGCCATGGATCATTTGGTGTACCAAGATCCAACTCAATCACATATGCGTCTCTTATTTGATCTTGAGGCTTTAGTGGCTCATTTAGAGTTATTTGATAGATATCTTCTATAGTGGACTCTTCTTTGGATTCATCACTCGATGATGTCTCCTTTAGCTATCTATTTGAATGAAGTGACCCTTGTAAGGTAGCTTTTAATTATGTAAAATAGGAGCTAGTAAAAGCACCCAATTTAAAAGAATCTAAAAGGAATGAAGCGTTCTATATATTTTTAATAGCCACCATGAACAGTATCAGCTGCTACTACTTATCCCAAATCTAGAAGGAAAAACGGTACCATTCGATCGCTTTTGCTACTCGGAAGTTAGGCATATCAGAAATCAACTACACATACATGGAGAAGTTGTGCCTTGTGATGGTATTTGCGACTAAAAAATTTAGGCACTACATTCTCTATGAGAAGGTTGCATTGTATATAAATGCAGAAGGGCTTAGATTGCTGATGAACAAGCTATAGCCACCTAATCATTTAGCAAATTGGTTAATCACTTTGCAAGAATTGATTATGAGATTAGAAGTAAGCCACTGAGGTTGAAGGGTATTGTGGAATGCCTTGTGGATTTGGGGAGCCAAATTTTCCCTAGCCTGGCTATTCATACCATTCCTCTAAAGAAAGGTAGTCATCTTGTGCATCAGAAAGTAAGGCATATGCCTTTCAAACTAAGGGACGGGTTGTTCGAGGAGTTACATAAATTGTGACAAGCTAGTTTGATCTTTCCTGTTCAGCACACTAAATGGTGTTAACATGTTGTTATTAGGAAGAAGAAAAATAATCAAATCCGGCTTTGCATAGATTTTAGAGACCTGAATAAGCTGACAATTAAGGACTACTACCTACTACCCTCTATTGATCAAAATTTGGACTAATTAGTGGGTAGGTAAATATATTCGTTTATGGATTGCTTTGCGGGATATAACTAGATGGCAATTGCAAAAGAAGACAAGCTTAAAATGATGTTTATTATTGTCTTTGGTACCTTTGCATACCATGTGATGGCATTTGGTTTATGCAATGCACCTTGCTCATGGAAACAAACAGCAAACAAGACCTTTGGTGACATCTCCCCTGAGGAGTTGAAAGTATTTATTGATGACCTGGGGGTAGCCACCATAAAAGAAATGTTTATTATTTTACGAAAGTGTTTTGAGCAGTGCAGATTGTTTTGCATAGCTCTTAACCCACAGAAGTGCGTCTTTGGGGTGCCTTATGGGCTATTGCTAGGCCATGTGGTCAGTTCAGTAGGGATCATGAGGACTGACCCTGAAAATATCAAGGTCATAATTGCCATGAGTCTACCGCGAACTCCAAAAAGAAGTACACATCTTTCTATCATCTGTGGGGAGTACTACCGGAGGTTCATAAATACCCTAGCAGAAAGAACATTTCCATTAACAAATCTATTATCCTTTAGCAATCTATTTGAATGGAGTGACCATTGTAAGGTAGCTTTTAATGATATCAAATAGGAGCTAGTAAAAGCACCCATTTAAAAGCACCTAAAAGGGGCGAAACATTCTATATGTTTTTAGCAGCCCCACCATGCATAGTATTAGTTACTACTGCATCCCAAATATGGGAGGAAAAATGGTACCATCCAATCGCTTTTGCTAGTCAAAAGTTAGGCATATCAGAAATCAACTACACGTACATGGAGAAGTTGTGCCTTGTGATGGTATTTACAACTAAAAAATTCAAGCGCCACATTCTCTATGAGAAGGTTGTATTTTATATGAAGGCGGAAGGGCTTAGATTGCTAATGAACAAGCTACAATCGCTCGATCATTTAGCAAAGTGGTTAATCACTTTGCAGGAATTTGATTATGAGATTAGAAGTAAGCCACCGAGGGGCTGCAAGGTATTGTGGAATGCCTTGTGGATTTTGGGGAGCCAAAATAGACTTCGGTTGAAGAAAGTGATATCGAGGAAATGTTTAAAATTGATACTACTTCGATCCCATCTTGGTATGTTGCTACTACGATTACCTATCAATAGGAGAGGCTGGAGCCATGGAGCCAGTTTATCAAAGTCAGAAAAGAGGAAAATTAGATAGTAGGCTTTGAATTTTATTTTGACCGTAGGAACACTATATTGGCAAGGGGTTGATGATATCTATCGCCGATGTGTGATGTCTAATGAGGTTCCATGACTCTACTTGTGGAGGGCATTTTGTTCAGCCCAAAAAGCTTTTAGAGTTGGATATTGGTGGCCGTCCATTTTTCAAGATGCATTTGAGTATGTTAAGAGATGCAATATTTGTCAACGACATGATAGTAGGGAGAATAGGAAGTGATCACTTACTCTAATTATGGCTATACTTCCATTTGAGAAGTGGAGCATTGACTTTGTGGCTCCTATTACCACGCCGTCTTCTACACAGAAGAGATATATCGTAGTGGTGTCTGACTATTTTACAAAGTGGTCAGAAGCATGAGCGATGAGGAAGGATGACACAAATGAGACTACGAGTTTCCTATTAGAGCAGATTATATGCCGATTTGTTCTGCCAAAAGAATTAGTATCAGACCATGGAGCCCACTTCCTAAACAAGGTGATTAAAAGCCTAATTGAAACATGGCAAATTAAGCACAACAAGATGACTCCTTATAACCCGCAGGCAAATGGGTAGATTGAAAGTATTAACAAGTAAGTTGTGGGTATTCTATCAAAAATAGTGTCCAAAAAGAAGCGAGACTGGGATAATAAATTATATGTGGTGGTGTGGGCATATGACACAACATTTAAATGATCCACTGGCCACACCCGTTCAAGCTAGTCTATGGGGAGGAGTGTGTTTTGCCCTTAGAGATTGAGTTGCAGACCATAAGATTCACAATCTATCATTCTTTGGGTGATGAGGATGGAGCCCCAAGAGAAAAACCAAGGAAAATGAATTCTCTTGCAAGAAAATCTATCTTGTAACATCAACAAGCTTTTATTTCATTCTTTTGATCATCAAAGCAAAGAAAACAACAATTCTTCACACAGCATGATAGTAGATATCTCCCACGGATTTAATAGAATCAACCATAATCTTCAACATCTTCATAGAATCCATCAATATAACAAAGAACACAAAGGAATACACCATCTTTGAACGGAAATCAATCACATATTATCCTTCTTCAATGTCTTCATAGTTCTCTCTCTCAATCTCTCATACACAGTTACACTGTTTTGATAGAATTGACTATCTCTGGCTCTCTCTCTCTCCCTCTCTATCAATAGTACATCATCTCCTCACTAAAATACTCTCATAATAACTCTCAATAATCTTTCTTAGGTCGTGGATGCACCTCCCAAGAGGTATGTCTGATATGAAGAGTCACCAGAGCCACTACATTGTCTTTTCACAGCTCACTACTATCACTGTCACTTAGTCTTCTCTTCAGTCTTCAACAACTGCTTCTTCCACTTGTTTTAGCTCTTTTGAACTTAGATTCATCCTTTCCAAAGGTTAGAAAACTTTTCCAAAGTCATACATACATTCTACAGAACACTTACAGAAGGTCTACAGAATAGTTACAATACAGTATTAGAGCAGCTACAGTACAGTTACAGTATGGAGATAGAGCAGAGACAGAGGCTCTATAGAGAGTCTATAGAAGGTCATCAGAACCTCATAACTCATACTCAAACCATTCCAAACTATCAAGAACTATTCAATAAGCTTCCAAAAGATCTCAATCTTTATCAATCATCAATCCATGCTTCATACAGAAGAAAATCAAAGCAAAACAGAAGCTATACAGAACCAATCAGAACCTCATAGAGCTTCATATCTCTATTGAGAATCTTCATGAACTTTCAAAACATAATCAATATCATCCAAAACACTCTCAAACATTTCCATTAACAACCATACATCACTCTAAATCCATCAAAAATCAATCATTCAAACCTCAAAAACAACAAAAATCAGTTAAAAATTCAGTATTTTTCCACTCTCAACATATCTCCACACTTAGAAAGAAAGTGTCCTCACGACCTAAGGAAAAGAAGAATATAAGTTCATTAAAGAGATCAATTTTATCTTCCATCGGATCTTCAATAATCTCTCCAAAACACGACCCTAACTTATCACCTGTATCTGATAGAAAAAACTACTAAAGGAAAACTTTCATTATTCATTAACTCATCTGATAATCATTTAAAAAGCCATAACAAATTTGTAAAGGATATAAGAGGTTCTCTTCATCTTTCCACCATAGGCTTTTCATCCACCATCAATCAATTAAAAAGAGCTCTCGAACAAATTATTTTCATTCAGCACAAACTCATCACATACAATTATTAAAACACACACAAACACTAACACAACCATTTGAATGACACTTCCAAAAAGAGATATATATCAATAAGAATTGTCCAAGATACATTGCAAAGGCATCAATGAAGATGATCCCTTTTGAAGGCTTTGTGGTTTCGAAAGTGATCCGATTCATCTACAAATGTCTTTGGAGGATTTTGAAAGAACTACAAGCAGCACATCCTTTCTAGCAAAACAAGGTATTTGCTAGGGAGACATAGGGCATGAAAATACACAACATCCAACTGGTGGGAGTCAACGTTCACATTGACATTTATATAAAGTTTTGGAATGGCCTTTTGATCATTATGGGAATGCCTATGCATGTATGCTAGATACCAAGTAAAATGAGCTGTCAATCTCACAGAAGGATCTAGAGATTGTGAATATTGGTGAGCAAAATGAAGGTAGTTCTGGTATACTTGACTAGAAGTTGTCCAATCTCCTGGAATTATTGGCCAGTTTATCTGAGGTCCTATAAGAGAATCAGTCGAGCTCCATCCTCGTCTTTTGGGAATCTACTAATCAAACCCTTCATATTCACTAACCAACTGAGGGGGTTGAGAAATAGAAGTGGCAGGAGAGGAAAGTGGAATAAGTAAAAGTGGATGAAGAGATGGGTAGGTAAAATCATAAAAGGAGAAATAAGTTAAAGAAGGAGTTGCTGAAAATTTTAGGGAATCAGTTAGGAAGGGTGTCAATTAATAAATAGGAAAGGTAGAAGGTATATGGATAGATGGAGAAGGACATGGTGGAGAAGGGGAAAATACTCGATCTTCGATAAAAGAGCAATAGGTAAATATGAAAATTTGAGGAAAAGATTGAGGTTGAAAAAGAAGGGGTAAGATTGCTATTGAATTGGTTTGATAAAGGGAAAAATAGGTATCATAGCAGTGAGCCATTTGTTGGTAGTACAGTAGGCTAGGAACAAAGGGACCTAAGATAGATCTTTGCTGATAGGCATTAAAAAAGGTTGAATTAAATGGATGGTTTTTGGAAAGGTGAGCTAAGAGATCCACCCTCACTTGGTTAGTGCTCTATACATAGGTATAAGCTGTGTTCTGACGTTGATTCAGGACCATAGAATCAATCACTGAGTGTCAGGAATTATCAGGGAAAGTAGCCACTTTTGAAGAGTAACTCTAGAACATGTCATCTATTCGCAACTCCAAATAGTTGACATACAAAGCAGCTTGCAAAACCACGTCTCCCACATACCAGGTCATATCTACTTCATCTGGAATCAACAGATCTCCCCATAGATACATATATGACAGCCACATGGTATCCGTCGTTACATAATCTTCAAAAACCATACGGACCACTTCTGTCAGTAACTCAAGAGACCAAGCCCCACTCCAACCATCCTCTGGAAGAGGAAGATCCATCATTGAAAGCTTCATGTAAAAGGCCAACTTTTGCAATTGATAGTGGACAAAGAAAGAATGGTCCAGAGGAACATATTCCTGGAAATGCTCAAATGTAGACTATAGCAGATCCATCTTGGACTGCAATCTTTCCACTTTATCTTGGAACAAAGGACACAAGGTAGCCTGTCTCTGGAGAACTGCCAAGTCCTGCTTTGAGAGAGAAGGGATCAATGGAACATTAGGGATTGGAGGAATAGACCATGACTGCGTGATTTGGTCTTGCAACTGCTTGATTTAGGAAGCTTGTGATTCCACTGTGTCATGAGCAATTTGTAAGGCTGAGAGTTTTACATCTAAAAGAGTCTGAAACTCTTGAGGTTCTTTGGACATTCTCTCCTTCTCCTTTGATACTCTAGTGACCTCTGATTGAGCCTCTGTTAACTGAATCTTCAAAGAAGATATCTCGTCTCTTTGGGTCTCAATTTGTTGGGTTTGTTGTTCCATCTACTTAAATAGATTTACTAGTGTGTCTTTAGCAGAGGCTAACTCTGATGTTGCCTTATGCAACTGGTCTTTGGACTGCATCAATTCTTGATAAAAGGAAGCATACAGCTGTTGAGCACAGGCTATCATTGAAAGTTCAATCGAACTCTGGATGTCTTTACAGAGGAATAGAATGGCATCTCCCGATATGAGACTGTTTAATGAAGGGACTGATATGTCCAAGGAACCCTCTCTATGTGCCCTGAATAGGTTATTACATGTGAGATAAGTAGGAGGGAGGTCACTAAAAATGTAGCAGGAATTGTAACTGAAGGAAGAACTGAAGGAGCTTTATCTGCCACACGCTTCAAGCATTTTTGTTGAATGACCAGTGGAGAAGGAGAATCCAGATCCTTTATATCAATAGGTTATGACTCTTCTGAAGGTAGTGAAGGAGGTACTGGATCAGATGGAGGAGGTGGAAGCACACCCTTCTTTAGGCCTGAGTACGTCAAGAAAGCATACAGGGAGGATCTGCAGGTAACATTTGTGACATTTCCCCTGGTTACTTTGACAAAATGTTGATCCATATTTGTAAGTAGGTAAGTGCTCCAATCAATAGCTACTCCTTTTAACACCATCTTAGAAGCAGTAAAGAGCTCTTTTGACAAGTAATGGGATGGTGTTTTGGCAGGCATAAACCTATCTTGGAGAAATTGGTAGACCAACTTCCACACAGGATCAGTGATCATGGAAAAAGAGACTCCTGAAGTGTTAATCACTTTCTTGACATCCAAAATTTCCTTGGTCTGTTTCTGTAATAGCTTGAAAATCTCATCGTTGGAGAATAGTTGTCTAGTTGTAACAAAGGGCTCTGTAGGGAAGAGACAAAACCTTCCCTAAACCTCGGGTTGTCAATGTCATGGAAGTACCATGGACCAGTCCCGACTTCTTGCTGTATGAGGCAAGGAACTCATCACACATGGATGGATCTTCTGGAATCAAGGGAAATGAAGCAGCCATGAAAGTCGTGAGTCCTACTTTCGCTATAGGCTCAAAAGCTAGTAGGGAAGAGTAATCCCTACTAGCTGGACATACTGGATAGGAGGAGGAGCATGAGGCGCCATTCAGATGGAAAACACACACACCACAATACAAACAATCACAAAGAATGCCTGCAAAGCAACCAAAGGGCTATAAAAAAGAAATCGATCAAGAGAAGAACAGACATACATACATAGACGTAACTAACCCATTTACCATCCCAAACAATACACATCTTAGAAAAAAATTTCAGCATAACCTCTACACATATGCGAACGAAAACTTCATGCGATGCAACAAACAGGCACCCAAATCCCTGTATCAGGTAAGAAAGAAAGAACTACACACCGTGCTCGTAATCATAGCACATAGACAAATCAGACTACCATAAAAATATACCTCAAGACTAGACCAGAACCTTGACCATCAGTGTCAACTAAGAGACTTTTACGCACCCATCCCACGAAGCGTGTTTATTAAAAGGAGAAAAAAGTGCAGTGAGGGGAAATTATTTTAATGAAGGATTCATTTTAAGAAATTATTAAAAATGGGTGTCATTTTATTAGGTTATAAACCTTAATAAGAAAATGGCGGTTCCTTCTTAAAATTTTAATTACAAATTACTAGGGTGAAACGGTGCTTTATCGCAACCCGGACTACGATTCCCAGACTAGGTCTCTAAATGCAAATTCCTTAATTAAAAATTAATAGTGATGTGGAGCACTTTTTTTGCCAGCGCGTGCTTTTTCGTGACGGCTGGTTCATTTTTATTACAAATTAAGGTGCCACTTAAGAGCACGTAGCACATGCAAAGTGAATGATTGGTTGATTTTTAAATTATTAAATTGTGTATTTAGTGCGAATGCACATGGAAAAGGTGGGTGAATAAATAGTTTATTTTAGCAATTAATTGTGATTAAGGGGGTAATGAAAATAAATAAAGCTCACAAAATAAATACTTGGTAGGGGTGTGTATGCAATGGCCTGAAGGCGCACGGAGGAGTCCCCCAAAAGCGATGAATCCAGTCAAACAAAAACAAGAACCACTGATTGAACAAAAAATAAAACACCTTAGTGTTTTTGTTGATTTTTATTTTATTTTTATTTTTGTATTTTGTATTTTTTGGTTTTGTATTTTAGGTATGTTTGTTTTATTTATAGTTTGGTTTGATTAATTTGTGTTATTATTTTTTGTCTTTTTTTAAATATTTTGTGTGTGTGTTTTTTTTTAATAATAATAATTAAATCAAGATAGATAACATATGAATATGTTATGAAGTGGAAGTATGAATTTTACAGCCATTTTTTAAGGATTTAAAGTGAAAATTAGTGGAAAAAGAGCAGGGGGTTTGTGAAATTTTCTAAGATTTTTTACTAAATTTTAATGAATTTTATCCATTTTTCATGTAATTTTGAATGAATTTATAGATTTTGTAATTTTTTGTAATGTATTTGTTTTAATTTCCACCTTATAAATATTCCAAATAATTACAAAAATATTGGGAAATTTTAAAAAAAATTATGTAATTTTTTTTGAGTTGAAATGAATTTTTGGAATTAACTAAATCAATTAAATGATGTAAATCAGGTTAGTGGGGTAAGTGAGGTCAAGTCATGTCAATTAAGTGAGGTTAGTCTAAGTAGGTCAGTCAAGTCACGATAAGTCAAGTCTAGTCTGGTTAGGTTAGTCAAGGTTGATTAGGTTAGTCTAGTCTAGTTAGGTCAATTAGGTTAGTCTAGGTTGGTTAGTCAAGTTAGGGTAGTTAGTCAAGTCCTAACTAGATGTGGTTAGACTAACTAACCAGGGTTAGTTAGTGGGGTAGGCAACTAACCATGGTGCAGTGAGTAGGGGGGGTCAACTAACCAGGGGTAAGTTAGTATGCTTAACTAACTGGGGTGAGGTTAGGGGTCAACCAACCTGAGGGTGGTTAGTGGTGGGAACTAACCCTAGTGAGGTTAGTGGGTACTAACTGCAGTTGGGTTAGAGGGTACTAACTCTAGGTAGGGCAGTGAGGGTACTAACCCTAGTACCCTAGGTAGGTTAGTGACTAACTTTACTTAGGCTAGTTTAGGATTAGCTGTAGTTAGATTAGTGGCTAACTTGGGTTAGTTAGGCAGCAGGTGGTGGTGGGAGGAGAAGAGGAAGGAGGAGGTGGTGGAGGGGTAAGAGGTGGTGGTTGGGGGAGGAAGGAGATGTGGAGGTGGAGGGTGGTGGTGGTTGATGAGGAGCAGGAGGCGGAGGAGGCTGCGGGTGTGGCAGCGGTGGCTACGGCGGTGTCCAGCGGCGTCGGCGGACAGTAGGTAATGGGAGGGCACATCCAGCAACGGCATCGAGGGGGGGGGGGGGGGGGGGGCTAGAGGCAGCGGGAGGGCACATCTAGTGGCGGCGTCTACGGACAGCAGGCGATGGGAGGGCACATTCAGTGGCGACGTCGGGGGTTGGAGGCGGCGAGAGGGCACATCCAATGGCGGCGTCTGCGGACAGCAGGCGACGGGAGGGCACATCCAGTAGCGGCGTCAGGGGGGCTGGAGGCGACGAGAGGGCACGTCCAGCGGGCAGCGGCGTTTGCTAGCGAGGGCGAAGGGCGGCCGAAGACAAGAGGCCGAAGGGATGGGAGAAGAGAAAAAGGAGGAGTAAGAAGAGAAGGAGGGAGAGGAGGAGGGGAGGAGGAAGGAGGAGAGAGGAAGGAAGGAGGAAAAATAAGCAGGGAGGGAGGGATGCAACACGCAACGGAACATGTAGGTTTTTTTCTCTCTCTCTTTTTTCTCTTTTTTTTCATTTTTTATTTTTGTGCTTTTGTTTTTGTTTTTTTTTGTCTTTTTTTCTTCTTTTTGTTTTTTGTCCTTTCTTTTTTTTTTCTTTTTCTCTTTTTTTTGTTTCCTGGTTTCTTCTATTTGTTGTGTGTTTTCTTTTCAATTTTAAGGATTAGGTTTTTTTTTTGGGTGGTTGTATTTGTTTTTTGTTTTTGTTTTTTTAATGGAAAATAAATACATAATAATAAAAAAGGAAACTAAAGGGGTAAGAAACACACCCCTAGCCCGCGCGCATGCGCGGACAGGGGTAAAAAAAATTTACCAGGGTCAAATGGGCAGGGACGAGGACGCACCAGCTACGGACGCCATGGAGGCGTCTCAAGGCGCGTAAAACCAAAAACAAGTGCGTTCACGCATGATGTGAGAAACGAGATTAATGGGAAAAATGAAGAAAAATTATCCAAACCATTTGTTGGATCAAAAATCCGTAAAAAGGAAAAATGTGCCAAGAGGCAAGGGAAAAATGTTGGAAACATACAATGCCGGGTCCGGGGCAAAATCAGGGTGTTCACATAGGAAAAACGCAAAAATCAAACCCGAAAACACATACGTGTATTAATATCGGAAAATCCGCACATCGGAACAAAGTGCGGAAAGAAGAAAAAGTGTGCAGAACAATGTGTGCGACAACCTTAATACAACAAAACACAGTTTTGAGCGAGATAAGAGGCGTTCACATGGAAAAACCCCAAAAATGGGCCCGAAAATGGACTCAGAAATTGATACGAGAAGAACCGTGCATCAGAATAGCAAGAGAAAATAGGAAAAAAGTCTGAAAGAAAGGGATTCATAGGGTTGGCACATCAAAACCTAGTTTGGGGGAAATTAGGATGGGTTCACATGGAAAAAACACAAAAAATGCATCCGAAAACACTCGAAAAAAATAATAACTAAAAATCTGACAAAAGGAAGAGAGGGGAGGAAAAAGGTAAAAGTGGGAGACAAGCTGACAAGACACAGTTATCAAGTTAAAATGAAATTCTGGTGAAAATAGGGCAGGCTCACATGGAAAAATGTGAAAAATAAGCACAAAAATGTCCAAAAAACTCGCAAAAATTAATAATGAATCAACCGTGTAACATAATGGCACAGAATAAAAGGGAAAAATGACAGGGGGAAGGGGTAGGATAGACTTGACACATTAGATCAGGGTTCTAAAGCAATAAAGACGCGTTCACATGGAAAACTGTCCAATTTACGGGAATTACTTCAAAAATTAATAACTTGAGAATCGTATGTCGGAACAGGGGTTGGTAAGAAGGAAAAATAGACAATTCGAAGGGACAAACAACGTTGTAAGGTTGGATTGAGTTTTTGGTAAACATAGGGTACGTACACATGAAAGAAGCGCAAAACCAAGAATAAGGGCAAACGGTCAAGGAACAACCCTGAGGACAAGGTGAAATAGAACAGAAGGGTGGGGAAGGGACCCCATCAGGGTAAAATGAATTCATGGCATAGATGCTTGATCAGAACAGGGTATATGCCTGAGGGTATGCTACATAGACGCGCAGGGACGCGTCCCCACTCTTAAGATCTTAGCAGGAAGGGTAAGCCAAACTTCAAGAACCTAGTACCTCACATCAGACCAACCACAATGTCTCCACACTTAAGACATAACTGGTACTGAGAAACAGAAGTTGGGTTAGAAAAACTTGGCCCATATTGCCAAGGAGGAATGTCGACTATCGAGGTTACAACCTTACTCACTCAATGTTGGTCATGTTTCTCTAGAAAGCAATTGCCATGCATCCAGGAGGTATTGTCTGATACCCTTTATCATTTTATGCTTCATGCAAATTGTGAATGCCCATGTGCTCAAGCAATTAAGAAAATCAGCATGGTGCACATGTGGAAAACATTTCTTTCAATGATTTTCTCTATTGCTCGTATGCAGCGTTGCATGAACCTAGCACCGAGAAACCCCCGTGCTACTAGGTTCTTAATTTTCAATTATCGACCAACCTAAATGGTATGCATAAAAACCAGCAAGCTTTTCATCATTTCATTCAGGTTTTAAACACCTTTTATACACTCTACCCCCTCACCCGTTTAGGTTGTGCATGGTGCATAGGTTTAGGGTTCATTTCCATGTTTTTATTGTATAAAAAGCAATAAAAAACTCACTAAAACATAAAGGTAGGGCTGAACTGAGGCTAAACCTCATACTTCAGACCCCCCATACATCCACAAACACGGTTCTTATTTTTCCTTAATTTTCGGCACTCAAAATCCATTTTTCCCCTATTTTTTCTCATTTTTTCTATTTTTCTTGTATTTTTTGCAATATTAAATGACTGAAAATTCAAAATGAGTTGTGGACTGTGGACCTTAGATTCATTTGAAGCAAAAACAAAAATTTAGTTAGTGTGTATTATTATATTTTCCATTGATATATCAAAAACACCCAATTTTTCCATATTTTGCGTGTTTTACGGGTTTTACACCATTAATTTCAGTCACAACACTTATGATTTTCTGATTTTCTGAGCATAAACTGATCAAACTCATAGAAAACAATATTATGATGTATAATCATCCCATGGGAACAAATATTCCTGAAGCAAATTGCATAAAACATCAATTTCCTTTGTAAAAATGGGATTACCGTTCTTTGCGGGTTGCGGATTTTTATTTGCCATATCTCGGGACTGATTTCCAGCAGCCATTAATGCTCATGATAGTCCACAAATTAGCAATCTTCATTCCTCTTGCACCACGGAGCAATTCGGTCTTCATTGGACAAGCATCCGTCATCCATTCTTCTTCTTCTTCTTCACCACATGAATCTGCCCTTAGAAGAGAGAGAGGGAGGAAAGAGAAAGACTGAAATCAGAGTTCTTCATAGAGACTGCCATCGGAGGAGCGAAGCACGGCGAAATGATCGGCATCCAGGGGGGATTGAAGCCCCATGATCAATTGGGGGGGTTGCTCACAGGCAAGAGATGGCATGATCAACAAGAGGGCGCAAAAATTTGCGCCCTCCTGCTCACGCCCTCCTCCATGTTTTTCCTCTTCCTATGCATGAAAAGTTTCATGCTACGTTTAAATTTTGGGCTCCCAAGGGTCACTTGCCTATTTTGGCGAAATTTTGTCCACCTCTTCGTATCTTGACCAGTTTCTTGGCTCCTTTCCCGTCCGGACTCCGAATTGAGCTCTGAAAAATCCTGGGCGTCCGGCTCGACATCCCGCATTGGCTGGTAACTCTTGTCAACCCACACGAAAGTCTGAAAAATTATGAAAAATCAACAAGTATCGCTCGGGCGCCTTTAAAGCACTTTGACGCTTAAAATCGTCCTAGATCGAGCCGTCGCCTTCGACATTGAATATTTTTCCCTTGATATTCATAATTTTTAGCTATTTTTAAGCACTTCTCAGCCCCAAAATTCCACTCTCATTGGCGACCATGGGATAGGGCGACTCAGCCCGTCGAATCCCACACCAGATCTGCACAAAACAACCAAAGGAAGCATCAAGCTAATACAAAACAGATGCATACTAAACACATCACAATGCTCACCCTACCCCCTAACAGAACCAAGGCATGACATCCATAGGGAGTAGGCCTAGCATAATCTGATAAAAGGTCCGAAGCTAGTCACTTACCAACTGCTCCAACACGGCCAAACTAAAAAGAACTATCAAAGAGGTTGCCCTAAGTGGTGGTCTGAACTACCTACCTAACTAAGGACAACACAAGTAGGAGCTCCTATTAGGCGTGGACTCCTATAGCCTGATCAAGAAGTATTTTCTTTTAGCACATTTCTTCTTCCAGGTTTTTTTTTATTTTAGTGACATACTCGGGCATGTAAAAAGGAGGGAGCTGAGCGTAGTGACCCAAGGAGAACAGGGCATCGGCCTCAGGTCCTGTCTCGGTACCTAAGAACCTACCAAGCCCTCGCAAGGCGACACTTAATCCTTTTTTGACGCTCACTTTTATTTTCACTCCAACCTTCCTTAATTTTTTATTTTCCAGCAAGATGCACCCCTAGGAAGACAAGGCATCGGCCTCGGGTCTGACTCGTCCCCAAAAACCTACCAAGCCTTCACTAGACAATGATCAACTGCTTATAAATTTTCATTTCTTTCCTTCTTAAATTTTTATATAGGTTAGAATCCCTTTTTACACACTTTTGTATCTATTTATTGTCTCTTGGGATATTCAGGGTTTCTTTTCCTTTATCCTCATTTTTCATTTTTGCAGGCTTCTCTAACGGCCTCACAACTAACAAGAACTCCTGGAACGGCTGCCTAGTAGGCTAGCAGAACAGGGTCACTAGGAATCCCTTCTAAAACAGGTCTTTTGACACTTGACAATGTCTTTACAGGAGGCAACAACTACTCAGACCTCCCTCAAACATGAAAGGTGAGAAGGATCGAAGCTTGCACGCGAGCTATGGCGTGAGAGCAAGAGCAAGAAAGAGAGAGACAAGAAATGGGAACTCCAACAGTCACAATGTGTGACCGGGCCTTCCTTTACTTACTAGTCACTAAAATGAATGTAAAGAATAAATAAAAAAATATCTATTTTTCATGAATAATAAATAGAAAAAAATAGCAAAAATTTGGAAAAATTAGGATTTTCGCGCTCAAAAAATATGAAAAAATAAGATTTATGTGTGTGAATGTTTGGCAAGGTTAAAGGATGAGGTTAAGGTCCACTTTGGCCTTTTTCTTTTGTATTATAGTCCGTGTTTGTCATTTTTTTATATAAAAAATGATACAAAACAACCATTACAACTATGGGCACCGTAGCCTTTGTGCATAGCATTTAGGGATTGTTCCATAATTAAATAGAGGCAACTAGTAGTACGAAAGTTCCGGTGCTAGTCCCTAAAGCAGCGTAACACGTAATTCTTAGTTAAAATTCATGAAAGGGATAATTTTTCGCACCCCACATGGCTGGTTTTTTATCATAAAATGGTTGTGCAAAATTGTCATATACCTTGCATCAAGCATGCCACCTAGTATCTCCTGGAATGCATTGCACTTGTTTGATAAAATTTGACTAATGCTGAGAGGACAGGAAACCCAAGCTGTGGGCTAGACGGGTGCTTCCATTGGGAAAAGTTTTGTGAGGAAAATCAAGATCTCCTGGAACACTGAATTATGAAAGAGTGGAGTTTGTGCGAATGTTATATGTGTTAGCGACACATCTTGGGGCCAATCCCTAAGGTGAAGGAGAGTCGTAGTGGAGCCGCAGCAATCAGCCGAGAGGTGCTTCCCTATGTGTATATTACGAGGCATTATGCATATATGTTATGGGATCTCCCTCTGAGGAGAAGGAAAGGTGAACGTTGGACTACATATTGGATACAAATGCAAAATCTTTAGTATAAAGTGAGTTTTAGACGCTCCTAGCCCGGGAGGCCGTGTGGTGGGGTTGTCTGTCGTATGCATGAGGTCCGGCTAGTGCCATAGCCAGTGCCAGCCCATTTTAGGTCCCATTAGTGGTGTGTCTGTCGGGAGCTGCCAACAAGTGGTGGTTCTCGAATCTAGGGTTTCTAGGGACCATATAGTTGGTTAATGTCCTCTGACAAGGACCGTCAAGCCAAAATATAAAAAAACAGAATGTGTTGAGAGGGTTAGATAGCAGTGGGAGATTATAAGTCATTATTCTCCTCAAAGGAGTAGCCTGTTGCACATAAGAGGCAGTGATTCTAGTAACCTAGATGTTACGAGTAGCTCTTCGAGTGCAAGTGGAAGTCTTGGTACTTCCCCATTTCCAATTAATCAATCCACAACAAGTGGGGGTGTAGTGTTACCTACACAAACTCCTGTTGTCAATCCGGTTGTAGCCATGGCACAACATATCACAATTCCAGCAGGTACACTGGATTTATCAGCATTAGGAGCACGGTTGCCCATTTTCCATTGGTTAGTAGAAGAAGATGGAGAACTCCACATTAAGGAGTTTCAAACGCTCATGTTCAACTATCGAATCCAAGACGAAGGACACCTAATGGTTTTCTTCAATATGACGTTAAAAGGAAGAGCGACAATGTGGTATCACGGTCTAAAAGCCGGAACCATAACTAGCAGTGCCCAATTCTTTACGGCTTTCCATAGGGAGTTTGCCCCTGAGAAGTGTTGAGATGACAAGCTTAACACATGCAGACATTAATGATGGACCGCTTGGTTAGATGTGTCCACACGTCTACACTTAGCACGTTGGTGATCATTATGACTCTCATATGGCCACTTAATTATTACTTATTATATTCAGGTTATTACACCTATTTAGCTGGTATAGTTATAGCGTCAGTCAACTAGAGTAGTCGGCTATGCATTGTTTGACTTACTTTGTGTACATTGTAAAGTGTGTGCAAGAAGAAGAATAAACTAGCAAGAAAACGTTTTGGCCTCCATCTCTCTTCTTGTCTCTTGAGTGAGCTTTTCCTTGTGCATTCTATGTGTGTTTGGTGCAGCATCTTAAGCAATTTCCCCCACCACGCGATTCTTAACATGGTATCAGAGATACACCACTGATTGCGGCTGGTTTTGAAGGCTAAAGCGAAGGAGAGGAGCCAAGGATTCGAGCAAGCAAGCAACGGGTAAGAAGCTCTTCCATTCTCTACTTCTTTTCTTGGACAGTGCCTGTGGAGGCACTGGAAGCAAGGCAGGGCAAAAATCTCAGATTGCAGTGAGATTTGGTGTGCACAAGGAGCGCTATGTATTCTACAGATAAGCCCTTTAGGGTAATCCCGCTGCTATTTCGTCCATCTGAGGTCATTTTAGGCCCTGTTTTAAACTCGCAAGGTTGCGGACAGCAATTCGAGGTATCCTGCAATTTCAGCTGTGTTTATCGTATACAGGTACATAGGTTGCAGATTTTAGATCTATAAGTTCAAATGTGTTTACCAGCAAATAAACACAAAATTTATATGCAAACTAGTTGCAGATTGCATGTATTGTTGAGCAGACAGTGAAAAAGGCTATCGAGTGTATTGCTGTGCACTATAGGTCGAGGGTTGCAGAAGATTTGCTTACTGTTTCGTATTAGTTTTGTGATAGTGGCAAAGAACAATTGAAACCCCATCATTGAGAAGCTCAAAAAGAAAAACTACCCTTCATGGAAGTTCCATGTCATGAACTTCCTTATTGGAAAAGGCCTCTATGAGTTTGTTTTAGGTGAAGAAAAGGAGCCAGAGGTGAGTGATCCTCTAACTACAGAAGAGACAAAGGTACGGAAGGAATGGAATGCAAAAGACAAAAAGGTCATGTATTGATTGTCTGCAGTAATTGACAATAATATGCTGGGACATATTAGAAATGCAAAGAATTCATATGCAACTTGGACCATACTTGAAAGTATGTTTTCCATAAATACAAAGGCACGAAAGATTCAACTCAAGCAAGAGTTGAATACATTGAAGAAAGGGAAGGTGTCTATCAATGAGTATGCACTGAAGGTAAGGAGCATTGCAGATGCATTGGCAGCGATTGATGCAATGCCCAATGATGATGATCTGGTGTCGTCTACCTTGGGTGGACTTAACAATGAAAAGGCTTGGAAGTCTTTTGTAACTTCCATATATGTCAGAAAGCCATTTCCAAATTTTGATGAGTTGGTCTCCCTTATGATCACTGAAGAGATCAACATGTAGAGTGAGACATCTGAAAAAAGTGGTGAATAAGTCCAAGCTTTCTACTCTAGTTCAGGAAGGGGACATGGTAGGTCCTCTTCAAGAGGCCGTGGTATATAACGCGGTAGTGACAACCAGAAAAATAGATTGAATCAACAATTTGGCGATATGCAGGTTTCAGGAGGTCATGGTAACTTCAAAGGTAGGGGGAGCTTTAGAGGAAGAGGTGGATGGCAGAACACAGGTTCTAACAACTCTGATATTGTGTGTCACTACTGTGGCAAAGCGTGTCATATTGCAGCCCAACATTATGCTAAGAAAGATTATATTCACAGTGGTAAGTTGCAGCAAGGAAACTATGCATCGTCTTCATGACAGAATGAAGACAAAAATGAATGTCTGTTTGTTATGCAGCATATGCTGAATGCTATTACAGGAAAGGAAACACATGATGATGTTTGGTATTTTGATTCACATGCATCCAATCATATGACCAGCCATGCAGAATGGTTTGGAGAGATGCAGGATCTGCAAAATACAAGTTATGTGCAAACGGGTGATGATTCATGCCACCCAATTTCACACATTAGAAAAGTTCCCTTGTCCTTGCATGATGGAAAGACAAACAGTCTTTCAGATGTATTACATGTGCCATCTATTACAAAGAACTTGGTGTCAGTTGGTCAGATGGTAGAGCAAGGGCTGCAAGTCAGATTTAATGCAAAGGGTTGCTTTGTAGAAGACTTCAATGACAAGTGCAGGTTGTTTGCAAAGGAAAGTAGAGTTACTCTGGATACTGGAATTCCTACTATGAATGCTGCTATATATGCTAAAGGAAAAGGTGTTGTTGCAGATATTGAAATTTGGCACAAATGCATTGGAGATGCAAATGTACAAAGGCTAAAATTAATGCAGTCCAAAGGGTTGGTTGCAGGTTTGTCTACATTTTGAATTGCAAAATTTCATAAGGTATATGAAGCATGTCAGTTTGATAAGCAGGAAAGACAACCCTTTTCACATGACAGAGATGTAAGCAGAAATATCCTTGATGTTGTACATACAGATATTTGGGGGCCTACACAAAATGTATCTCTTGGAGGCAGTTCATACGTTTTCACATTCTTTGATGATTGTTCTAGAAAGCTGTGGGTATATTTTATAAAGGAAAAGAGTGAAGTGTTTGAGCACTTTAGAACTTTCAAGGCTACAGTTGAAAGAGAAACATGGTTGAAAGTAAAGTGCTTGAGGTCAAATGGAGGGGAAGAGTACCTCTCGAATGAGTTCAGTGATTTTCTGAGGTCTCATGGGATAAAGAGACAGTTCACATGCAGGTATACCCCACAGCAAAATGGGGTTGCAAAAAGGAAAAACATGCATATTGCAGAAGTTGCACGCACCTTGATGGCTGAAAAAATAATGCCTAAGCATTTTTTGTCTGAGGCTGTTCATACTCCTGTTTATATTATGAACAGAACTCCCACAGCTACAGTTCATGGTATGACCCCCAAAGAATGTTTTACAGGTAAGAAGCCTGATGTCTCACACTTGAAAGTGTTTGGCTGTATTGCATATGTTCATGTGGCAGATGAGTTGCAAAAGAAAATGGATCCTAAGCCTGAAAAGTGTGTCTTTCTTGGATACTCTTTAGAGCAAAAAGGGTATCGTTGTTATAACCCTATCACATGTAAGTTCAGAGTAAGTAGGGATGTCATCTTTGATGAAATGAGAAGTCTAGCAGGGTAAAATATCCTGTTAACAGATTTGGTTTTGAAGGTTATGCAACTCACCATTATGCTTATATGATGAAAGTGATTGAGGATGTTGAGCTCACATGTTTTGAGGAGACTGTTGGTCATGCTCATTGGGATGCAGCAATGGATGAGGAGATGACTGCATTAGAGGCCAATAAGACTTGGGATCTAGTATTCATTGTCGAAGGGCAAGAAAGCTATTGGATGTAAGTGGGTTTATAACATTAATCACAATGCAGATGGTTCTATTAGTAGGTACAAAGCTAGGCTGGTTGCAAAAGGCTATGCCCAGACATATGGCAGAGATTATGAAGAAACCTTCAGTCCAGTTGCTAGGATGGCAATTGTCATATGTGTGAAAGATTTGGCAGCATCCAGAGGTTGGAGGTTGTAACAAATGGATGTGAAGAATGCCTTCTTGCATGGTGATTTGCAGGAAGAAGTGTATATGGATCAGGCAGCAAGTTATGAAGATTTAGAGCATCCCACGTATGTGTGCAGGTTGAAGAAGGCGCTCTATGGGCTCAAGCAAGCACCTAGAGTATGGTTTGACAAGATCAAAGAGTATCTTGTCAATATTGGCTTTTATGTTTCTGATGCTGTTGATCACTCACTTTATGTGAGAAAGGGAGATGCAGTTTTGGTCATCATAGTCATCTATGTGGATGACTTGCTTATTACAGGTGATAGTGATAGTGCATTGCTGAAGTCAAGGACTTTTTGAAGAAGATGTTTGAGATGAAGGATTTAGGTGAGCTAAGGTACTTCCTTGGCATTGAGGTGATTAGATGTGATGATGGTATATGGATGTCCCAAAGACAATATGGCTTGGATATGTTGTCCAAGTATGGTATGACAGCATGAAAACCACTTTCAGTCCCGTTGGAGCATAATGTAAAGTTGAGTGCTGGTGTTGGGGATGAGATAGAAGACCCTACTATGTTCAGGAGGATAGTGGGGAGTTTGATCTACATTTAAAGTTGAGTACTGATGTTGGGGATGAGATAGAAGACCCTACTATGTCTAGGAGGATAGTGGGGAGTTTGATCTACATGACCATTACAAGGCCAGACTTGAGCTACGTTGTTGGTCTTATGAGTCAGTTTATGCAAGTACCTAGAAAGCTACATTTGGATGCAATGAAGTCCACATTACATTATGGACTTTTCTATGAGGTAGGTACAGATGTACAAGTTTTTGGATACATAGATGCAGATTGGGCTAATAGTATGTCTGATAGAAGATCTACTAGCGGATACATGTTCTCTCTTGGTAGTGTAGTAGTTACTTGGAGCAGCAAAAAGCAATCTACAGTTGCTTTGTCGAGTACAGAGCTGAGTATAGAGGTGTTGTTGTTGCAGCATGTGAGGTAATATGGCTGCAAAAGTTATTAGCTGATTTAGATGTGCAGGTGGAAGGTCGTCATTTATTGTGACAACATGAGCAGTATACAGTTGGCTAGGAACCATGTGTTCCATGCCAAGACAAAACATATTGAGGTACACTACCACTTTGTGAGAGAGAAGGTACTAGCAGGTGAGATTGACTTGGTATATGTTAGCACAAAGGATGAGATAGCTGACATCTCACGAAGGCATTGGGTACAGAGAAGCTTCAAAAATTTCGAAGATTACTTGGAGTTGCAAAGATGCAGTTGAGCTTGAGGGGGAGTGTTGAGATGACAAGCTCAACACATGCGGACATTAATGATGGACCACCTGGTTAGATGGGTCCACACATCTACACTTAACACGTTGGTGGTCATTATGACTCTCACATGGCCGCTGACTCATTACTTATTATATTCAGGTTGTTACACCTATTTACAACTGGCCTAGTAATAGTGCCAGTCGACTAGTATAGTCGGTTATGCATTGCTTGACTTAGTAGGCCACTTTCCTTTATGTTGTATCTTATCTATACTTTGTGTACATTGTAAAGTGTGTGGAAGAAGAAGAAGAAACCAACAAGAAAACGTTTTTGCCTCCATCTCTCTTCTTGTCTCTTGAGTGAGCTTTTCCTTGTGCATTCTGTGTGTGTTCGGCGCAGTATCTTGAGCAAGTCCCCCCACCACGCGATTCTTGACAAGAAGGGTGGACAATATTGGTTATGTGTTTTGAATGTAACATGCTAAGAGCCAAATGAGAATGTCCTGGCATATGCCAAGAAACTAAAGTAAGCTTCTTGCAAACTTAACACTTATATTCCCATCCAGCAGGCTGCACAGTTGCAATATTTCCTACATGGATTGGATTTTAATATCTAGGTGCAGCTGAGTAGTGTTGCGTTGGCCGATATTGACACTACCATTACCCAAGAAAAAGGAGTAGATTTGTGCTTGCAAGTGGCTTATGTAGCAAGGATAAATTGGAATGGTAATAATTTGGCCTTGACCAATGGGAGTCAAGGGGACCCCATGTTAAATACAAGTGGCAGGGGGAGTATTATGTCAAAGCTAAAAACGACGTTTATTTCGGTACCTTTGTGTACCATGTGATGGCATTTGGGTTGTGTAATGCACCTGGTTCGTGGCAAAGAACAACTGACAAGACCTTTGGTGACATCTCCCCAGAGGAGTTGAAAGTACTCATTGACGATCTGGGGGCAGCCACGGTAAGGGATAGACTGTTGATCATTTTGCGGAAGTGTTTTGAGCATTGCAAACAATTTTGCGTAGCTCTTAACCGATGGAAGTGTGTCTTCAGAGTCCCTTATGGGATCTTGTTAGGCCATGTGGTTAGTTCCGTAGGGATTGCGACTGATCCTGAAAAGATCAAGATCATAGTCGCCATGAGTCCGCCACGTACTCCAAAGAAAGTGCATAGCTTTCTGTCATCAATAGGGTATTATCAGAGGTTTATCAATGCCTTGAAAGAAAGAATGTTGCCTCTGACGAACCTATTGTCCTTTAGCTGTAATTTTACATGGAGTGATGCTTGGAAAGTATCTTTTGATGATGTGAAGCAGGAGCTTGCCAAAGAACCTATTTTAAAATCACCAAAAAGGGACGCAATGTTCTATTTCAGCAGCAACCATGTATAGTATTAGTTGCTGCTTATCCCAAATTTGGGAGGAAAAGTGGTGCCATCCAATAGCTTTTGCTAATCGAAAGTTGGATATATCGAAACTTAACTACACCTATATGGAGAAGTTGCGCCTTGCGATGGTATTTGCAACCAAAAAGTTCTGGCACTACATTCTTTATGAGAGGGTGGTTTTTTATACGAAGGCAGAAGGGCTTTGATTGTTATTGAATAAGTTACAACCACCTGATCATTTAGCAAAGTGGTTAATCACTTTGCAGGAATTTGATTATGAGATTAAGAGCAAGCCGCCGAAGCTTCAGGGCATTGTAGAGTGTCTTGTGGATTTCGGAGAACCAAAAGAGGTCTTGGCTGAAGGAAGTGACATGGAGACTTTGTTCAAAATTGATACGGCATCTATTCCCTCATGGTATGCTGCTATAACACACTATCTTTCTACGGGAGAGACTGGAGCTACTTTATCAAAATCGGAGAAGAAGAAAATTAAACAGCAGGCATTAAAAATTTCCTTGATTGCAGGAACATTATATTAGCAAGGTGTTGATGATATTTATCACCGATGTGTGACGCCTGACGAGATTCCCTTTATTTTGGAAGAGTGCCATGACTCTGCTTGTGGAGGGCACTTTGCTGGGCAGTTAATGGCATAGAAAGCTTTAAGAGTTGGATATTGGTGGCCGTCCATCTTCTAAGATTCCTTTGAGTACATTAAGAGATGTGATACATGTCAAATACATGATAATCGAGAGAATAGGAAGCATCCACTTACGCCTATCATGGCTATCCTTCCATTTAAGAAGTGGAGCATTGACTTTGTGGGCCCTTTCACCCCGTCATCTACTACTCAGAAGAGGACATTATAGTAGCAACTGATTATTTTACAAAGTGGTCAGAAGTACGGGCGACAAGGCAGGACAATGCAAAAGAGACTGCCAGTTTCCTACTTGAGCAAATCATATGTCGTTTTGGTCCACCAAAAGAAACAGTATCAAACAGTGGAACCCATTTTTTAAATAAAGTGATTAAAAGTCTTACTGAAGCTTGGAAAATCAAGCATAACAAGACGACCCCCTATAATCCGCAAGCAAATTGACAAGTCAAAAGTACCAATAAGTAGCTTGTGGGTATCCTATCCAAGATAGTCTTCGAAAAGAAGCAGGACAAGGATACAAAATTATATGTGATGGTTTGGGCATATAATACGACGTTTAAACGAGCCACTCGACACACCCCATTCAAATTGGTTTACGGGGAGGAGTGTGTATTGCCCTTAGAAATTGATTTGCCAACCATTAGATTCACAATCAATCATTCTCTGGGTGATGATGATGACCTATTTGAGTGGTTCATGACTATAGCCCACTTAGACAAGCTCAAATTGCAGAGTTTGTTGCACCAAGAGGTAGTTAAACATCGGATGAAATGGTTGCATGATCTGAAAGCCAAGAAATATACTTTTAGAAAGGGGCAGTTAGTTCTATATTACGATGCGCGTAGGGAGCTATTTCCAGGAAAGCTGGAACCTCGATGGGATGGCCCTTACAAGATAGTTCAGATAGGTAAAAATAAGTCCACAGTTCTATTAGTAGCTGATCTACAAGGAGTGGAATTTAAGAATAAGGTTAACCAAGTTATGGCCCATACCTCCTGCATATGTAGCAAGAGGCATACGCATAACATGTCTTCTGATCAATCTATGGGTCCAAGATAATAGTGGTAGATGGGTCTCGGCTACTCTTCTGATTACCCATATCAACCATCACCTGCCATATATCGCGTGGTTTGATAACCTGCCCCACAAGAGACCAGGTCCTATCTGATTATCAATAGCAATATCCGGACTAGGACCACAGTTGAAAAAGAGGTCCTCTTTATAAGCAAAATTAGCTAAGGAATCCGCAAACTGATTCCGATAACGTGAAATCAGCTGAAGAGATATGCTCTCAAATTCATCAAGTAGGGTAATAGTAGTGCGATGATACATACGAAGGAGAGGATTCCGGACTGTATATCCCATTGAGTTGATTTAAGATTAGCTGGGAATCCCCTTTTATTAACAATTGCCTAATGCCACCTTTCTTGGCAATATTCAGTCCCATAATCAAGGCTTTATACTCCGCCATGTTGTTAGTAAATCCTACCCCGAGATAAGCAGCTAATTTCATTGTAACTCTACGTTAGGGATCGCGGATAACTACTCCAACACTTCCTTTTCTATTAGGGCCCCTGGATGCTCCATCAAAATATAATGCATACATCCATAATGGGTTACACAGCTAGCCATCAAGAACTCCCCTATTTGAAATTATGATAGTCAAAGTTCAACATATTTAGCGGATGAACTAACGGCTCCATCGCACCTTCTTCATTAAACTCAACAGGGATGCTTGTCAAGATTTGTAAGCAGTGATGGCAAAAAACTTTAATTTCCCACACAAAGGTACCGTTTTCTTGCTCAATCACTTTATATCCCTTGCTCCACCAAATAAGCCTCCCCTAATGATATCTTTGCTTGAGATATGGGTGCTCCAAATAAGGGATTAACTGCCCCATCAACCAATTTAAGCTCTCCTGCAGGTCTCCAATCAGCCCTAGCATGGACTTGCAATGAATTTTTTTGCGTTAGCATACTTAGAAATAATAAGGTTTAATCTATACCACACTGCCGCTCTTCCTTTTAATGTCATGTTGAAGAATGTCATTAGGCGTCCTTCGTCTTGGATTTGATAGTTGAACATGAGCGTTTGAAACTCCTTAATGTGGAGTTCTCCATCTTCTTCTGCTAACCCATGGAAAATGGGCAACGGTGCTCCTAATGCCGGTAAATCCAGTGTACCTGCTAGAACTACGATAGGTTGTGCCATGGCTATAGCCAGATTGACAACATGAGTTTTTGTAGGCAACACTACACCCCCACTTGTTGTGGGTTGATTAACTAGAAATAGGGAAGTACCAAGACTTCCATTTGTACGCGAAGAGCTACTCGTAACACCTAGGTTACTAGAACCACTACCAGTTATGCGTAACGGGCTGCTCCTTTGAGGAGAATAGCATCTTACAATCTCCAACCATCATCTAGCCCTCTCAGCACGTTCTGCTTTTTATATTTTGGCTTGACAGTCCTTGTCAGAGAACATAAACCCAAAGAAAACCATCTTTCAAGAAATACCCATAAGCCTTTCTTCTGATTTTCTTGAATACATCATCTGTCCAACCGTCCCGCGCGTGAATGCGCCCTTTTTCGATTTTACGCGTCTTAACGTGCCCCGGCCGCATCCATATGCCTCGTCCCCGCATCCGGACGCCTTTTCAATCCCATCACGTCAAATTTTTTTACCCCCACCCCGCGC
The DNA here is from genome assembly GCF_053477565.2 of Lygodium microphyllum. NCBI lineage: Eukaryota > Viridiplantae > Streptophyta > Polypodiopsida > Schizaeales > Lygodiaceae > Lygodium > Lygodium microphyllum. The sequence goes on from NC_141156.1 coordinate 129,376,915, forward strand.
ACGTGCACGGGGCGAGGGGGTACGCCTCCTTTCTCATAGCTTCCTATTTCTCCAAAAAAAATTATCTTGTCTAGATTCCACCTAATTGGATACCCTCTAAGATATCTTAAGCAAAGGCTCAAGTAGCTATTGTCCAAGAGCTAATTGTTGCCCAAACAGTGGAGTTACAATCTGCAAATTGTACAGTTGAGCATTAGAATACCAAAATTGAGGAGTTAAAAGAATAGTTGGCTTAGCTATCCTCTATTCCTCCAAGTCCTAATGTACCATTAGTACCATCTTTATCAGCTATAGACTTAGCTGTTCTTTGACATAATGCTACTTTTTTGTATCCTTTGTTTCAAGTTAAAGTGGAAAAAGTTCAATCTAGAATGGATATTTGCTTTGTTGTTTTAATGATTGCGCCATATAGGTTGACGAAGTTGCTCGAGGGAGCCTTTGCTGTGAAGAAGCTTCTTGTGGCCATTCCAGGTAGTTTCGTTTCCTTTTCTAGTTTTTTCCCTTAAGCAATTAATGATATATGTGCGGGTGAGGGTTACTTTCTTTTGTTTGTTGGGGACCAGCAATCGAGGCATGAACTCCCAGGTTTAGGTTTTGTTTGTGAGGCAGTTAGAGAAGCCTACTAAAATAATGATGGAAAGAGACACAACCCTAAAGATCTGAAAGACAATATATGAATATACGGAGGTGTGTAAAAAGGGGTTTTAACCCCTATAAAAATAGAAAAGGAAAGAAAGAAAAATCCTTGAGCTGTTGTTTATCGCCTTGCGAAGGCCTGGTAGGTTCCTGGGGATGAGACAAGACCCGGGGTCGATGCCTTGTCTTTCTTGGGATGACATTTTGCCATAACAAAAGAAAATAAAGGAAGGTTGGAGTGAAAATAAAAGTGAGCGTTAGAAAAGGATTAAGTGTTGCCTTGCAAGGGCTTGGTAGGTTCTTGGGTACCGAGACAGGACCTGAGGCCGATGCCCTGTTCTCCTTGGGTCACTACGCTCAGCTCCCTCCTTTTTACACGCCCGAGTATGAAAAAATAAAAGCCTAAAAGAAAAACTGTGCTAAAAGAAAATATTTCTTGATCAGGCTATAGGAGTCCTCACCTAGTGGGAGCTCCTGGTTGAGTTGTCCTTAATCAGGTAGGTAGCTCAAACCACCACTTATGATGACCTCTTATATAATTCTTTTTAGCTTGGCTGTGTTGGAGCAGTTGGTTAGCGACTGGCTTCAGACTTTCTATCAGATTATGCCTGGCCTACTCCTCGTGGATTTCATGGCTTGGTTTTGTCATGTGGTAGGGTGTGAGCTCTGATGTGTTGTGTTGTGTATTTTTGTATCAACTTGCTGCTTCTTTTTGTTGTTTATGTGCAAATCTATTCGTGGGATTCGATGGGCTGAGTCGCCCTATCCCATGGTCACCAATGATAGATGATTTTTTATTCCGAAAAGTGCTTAAAAATAGCCAAAAATTACGAATATCCAGGAAAAAATAGACTTCGTCGAAGGCGGCAGTGGCAATTAGTACGATTTTAAGCGGCAATGCCCTAGAAATGCTTAAAAGAGCCACTCGACCGCAGTCAGAGAATTTTCATAATTTTTTGGCGTGCGAGACAAGACCCTGGGAGATGCTCGACAGTGGAGGACTTCAAGATGGACGCCCATGAATTTTCAGATCAAGAATCGGACACCGGATGTGGAAGAGGGAGTGCCCGAGAGGCCAAGCCCAAATTGGCAATATGTGGAAATGGACTTTAGGAGAGCCCAAAGGGTGTGACCCTTTGGGGCTCCCCTTGGGAGCCAAAAATTTGGAAAAACATGGGGGGGAAGAGGGGGTTGTGTTTTTTTTCACGAGATCAACAACATGGCGCCATCATCACGATTTGGTGAAGAGATGGAGGATGGGGGACTGTGAACAACCCCCCAACTGATCTTGGCCTTGATCTACATTCTATCTTCGCTCTCCATCGCTCCACACTGCTCCTCCATTGGCTGCCTGGTTGTGGAGAAAAAAAACCAGTATTTCTCTCTCCTCCCTCTCTCTCCTGCATAGAGGGAATTCATGTGCAAGAAATCAAGAAGGAGAGGGGCTGAAGAAAGCTTGTTCGCGGATTGCTTCAAGATGAAGTGGAGGCTGAGGAAAGAGGTTCAGCACTGAAGCATGGTTGTTGGTCAGTCCGTGGGCTGCTCAAAATAATCATTAAAAAACCCGCAACATGCAAGACACGCAGTATGCTTCAATTTTACAAAGAAATTTGATTGTTTTTGTTGTTTCATAGTCCAAATGTTGTTCATATGCGATGAAATTTTGTTTGAACCTTGTTTGCATCATGATTGAGGGCTATCACTACAAAAATATAGAACCAGTAATGATTTAGAGCTGTTATTAATTTGTTGAAACCCGCAAAATGTCATTTTTAATGGAAATTAGTGGGTTTTTTCGATTTTTAGTTGGAGAAAAGGGATGGAAATGGAATAAAATCAGAGAAAATGTTAGTAAAATTTAGGAAAAAGTAGGGTTTTCGTGCTAAAAAATATGAAAAAGTAAGATTTATGTGTGTGAATGTTTGACAAGGTTAAAGCATGAGGTTAAGCCTCAGTTTGGCCTTGACATTTTTTGTTATAGTCCGTGTTTATTTTTTTAATATACAAAAATGATACAAAACAACCATTTACACCTATGCACCGCAACAACACCTAAACGGTGAGGGGAGGATAAAGTTTGTGTGACGATCTAATTGCTGAAAAGATAAAAATTCTGATTTCCCTTTTTGTGCATAGCATTTATGGATCGTTTTATAATTAAATAGAGGCGACTAGTAGCACGGAAGTTCTGGTGCTAGTCCTAAAGCAGCGCAGCACGTAACACTTAGTTAAAATTCATGAAAGGGTTGTTTTCTGCACCCCACATGGCTGGTTTTTAATCATAAAATGGTTGTGCACAATTGTCATACACCTTGCATCAAGCATGCCGCGTGGTATCTCTTGGAATGCATTGCACTTGTTTGATAAACTTTGATTAATACTGAGAGGACAGGAAACCAAAGCTATGGGTTAGACAGGTGTTTTCCTTGGGGATCCAATAGCCGCTTCACAACCCTAAATCTTGAGGGGATTAAATGGGGGATCAAACGACCTCAGAATTGAGATCTGAGACTTGGGTTGGATTCCTGACGTCATTTTACATCTAGGAAAACTCCAGCTCAGCCATTTGCCATCATTTGATTTTCCATGAAAATTAGCACTAGTGCTTTAGGGACTTGCCGCTTAAAATTGTACTGATTGCTACCGCGGCCTTTGACGAAGTCTTTTTTCCCCTGATATTCGTAATTTTTGGCTATTTTTAAGCACTTTTCGACATCAAAAATCATCTGTCATTGGCAACCACGAGATAGGGTGACTCAACCCGTCGAATCCCATGAATAGATCTACACATAAAAAACAAAAAGGAGCATCAAGATTATGCAAAAAATACACAACACAACACATCACAGCTCATACCCTACTCCTGGACAAAATCAAGGCATGAAATCCATAAGAAGTAGGCCCAACATAATCTGATAGAAGGCTCGACGCTAGTCAACTGCTCCAACATGACCAAACTAAAAAGAACTATCAAAGAGGTCGCCCTAAGTGGTGGTCTGGACTACCTACCTAACTAAGGACAACTCAACTAGGAGCTCCTACTAGTAGACGAGAACTTCTATAGCCTGATCAAGAAATAGTTTCTTTTAGCACATTACTCTTTTAACCTCTCATTTTCCATACTCGGGCGTGTAAAAAAAGGAGGGAGCTGAGCGTAGTGACCCAAGGAGAACAAGGCATCGGCCTTAGGTCCTGTCTCAGTACCTAAGAACCTACCAAGCCCTCGCAAGGTGATACTTAATCCTTTTCTAATGCTCACTTTTATTTTCGCTCCAACCTTCTTTTATTTTCTTTATTTTATGGCAAGATGTCACCCCAAGGAAGACAAGGCATCGCCTCCGGATCTTGTCTAATCCCCAAGAACCTACAAAGCCTTCGCAAGGTGATAAACAACAGCTCAAGGAATTTTCTTTCTTTCCTTTTCTATTTTTATAGGGGTCAAACCCATTTTTACACACCTCCGTATATTCATATATTGTCTTTTAGGTTTTTAGGGTTTTGTCTCTTTCCATCATTAGTTTAGTAGGCTTCTCTAACTGCCTCACAACTAGTAGGAACTCCTAGAACGGTCACCTAGTAGGGCAATAGAACAGGGTCACTAGAACTCCCATATAAAATAGGTCTTTCAATGCCTAACAATGCCTTGTAGGAGGCAATGACTACTCAGACCTCTCCCAAACATACAGAATCTAAACCTAGGACTTCGTGCCTCAAGTGCCGGTCCCCAAAAAACGAAAGAAAGTAACCCTCACCCGCACATATATCATTAATTGCTTAAGGGAAAAAACTCAAAAAGGGGACGAAACCACCTGGAATGGCCACAAGAAGCTCCTTTCCAGCAAAGCCTCCCTCCAGTGACTTTGTCAACCTGTATGGTGCAATCACTAAAACAACAAAGCATTAAACGTACCTGCACCAAACAGAGATAGGGCCTCTTGTCCTAAAGGAATAGCACTTTCCACTGCAAACTAACTAGCCCTCTTGGCCTAAAGAGATAGATTATTAAAACATGAAAACAACTGGCCCTCTTGGCCTAAAGAAATCAGACATTAACTACTTAAAGCAATTGGCCCTCTTGGCCTAACGGAATCAAACAAAACAGCTCATAGAGATCCCTCCTTGGAAGAAGGCAGATATACGTAAATGCCCTCTTAGCCTAACGGAATCAAACAAATTAGCTCATAGAGATCCCTCCATTCCAAGGAGAAAAATAGGGCTCGTAGCCCTAAACTAAATGCATCAAATTATGGCCCATACCTCCTGCATATATAACAAGAGGCATACGCATAACATGTCTTCTGATCAACCTATGGGTCCAAGATAACAACGGTAGATGGGTCTCGGCTATTCTTTGCATCACCCATATCAACCATCACATGCCATATAACGTATGGCCTAATAACATCCCCCACAAGCGACCAGGTCCTGTCTCATTATTAATAACAACATTTGGACTTGGACCACATTTAAAAAAGAGGTCCTCTTCATAAGCAAAATTAGCTAAGGAATCCGCAAACTGATTCCAATAGCGTGGAATGAGATGAAGAGATATGCTCTCAAATTCGTCAAGTAAGGTTATATTAGTTTGATGATACATACAAAGGAGAGGATTTCGGACTGTGTATGTCCCATTGAGTTGATTAAAGATCAGCTGGGAATCCCCTTTTATTAACAACCGCCTAATGCCACCTTTCTTAGCAATGTTCAATCCCATTATCAAAGCTTTATACTTGGCCATGTTGTTAGTAAATCCTACCCCGAGATAAGCAGTTCATTTCATTATAACTCTACGTCGGGGATCTCGGATAACTACCCCGACACATCCTTTTCTATTAGGGCCCCTGGATGCTCCATCAAAATATAATTTATACGTCCATAATGGGTTTACACATCCAACTATCAAGAACTCCCCTATTCGTAATTATGATAGTCAAAGTTCAACATATTTAGAGGATGAACTAATGGCTCCATCACACCTTCTTCATTAAACTCAACAAGGATACTTGTCAAGATTTCTAAGCAGTGATGGTGGCAGAAAACTTTAATTTCCCACACAAAGGTACCGTCTTCTTGCTTAGTCACTTTATATCCCTTGATCCATTAGATAAGCCTCCCCTATTGATATCTTTGCTCAAGATATGGGTGCTCCAAATAAGGGATTAACTACCCCATCAACCAATTTGAGCTCTCCTACAGGTCTCCAATCAGCCCCAGCATGTACCTGTAATGCATTTTTTCCGTGTTAGCATACTTAGAAATAATAAGGTTTAATCTTATTAAGATTAACCTTATTCTTAAATTCCACCCCTTGTAGATCAGCTAATAGAAGTGTGGACTTATTTTTACCTATCCGAACTATCTTATAAGGGCCATCCCATCGAGGTTCCAACTTTTCTGGAAATAGCTCCCTAGGCGCATCGTAATATAAAACTAATTGCCCCTATTTAAAAGTATATCTCTTTGCTTTCAGATCATGCAATCATCTCATTCGACGTTTAGCTACCTCCTGGTGCAACAAACTCTGCAATTTGAGCTCGTCTAAGTGGGCTATAGTCGTAAACCGCTCAAATAGGGTATCTTTATCGCCCAGAGAATGATTGATTGTGAATCTAATGGTCGACAACTCAATTTCTAAGGGCAATACACACTCCTCCCCGTAAACTAATTTGAATGGGGTGTGGCAAGTGGCTCGTTTAAACGTCGTATTATACACCCAAACCACCACATATAATTTTGTATCCCAGTCCTGCTTCTTTTCAGAGACTATCTTGGATAGGATACCCACAAGCTGCTTATTAATACTTTTGACTTGTCCATTTGCTTGCAAATTATAGGGGGTCATCTTGTTATGCGTGATTTTCCAAGCTTCAGTCAGACTTTTAATCACTTTATTTAAAAAGTGAGCTCCACGGTCTGATACTATTTCTTTTGGTGGACCAAAATGGCAGATAATTTGCTCAAGTAGGAAACTGGTAGTCTCTTTTGCATTGTCCTACCTCGTCGCCTATGCTTATGGCCACTTTGTAAAGTAATCAGTTGCTACTATAATATATCTCTTCTGAGTAGTAGACGACGGGGTGATAGGACCCACAAAGTCAATGCCCCACTTCTCAAATGGAAGGATAGCCATGATAGGCGTAAGTGGACGTTTTCTATTCTCTCTATTGTCATGCCTTTGACAGGTATCACATCTCTTAGTGTACTCAAAGGAATCTTGGAAGATGGACAACCACCAATATCCAACTCTTAAAGCTTTATGTGTCGTTAACCACCCAACAAAGTGCCCTCCACAAGTGGAGTCATGGCACTCTTCCAAAATAAAGGGAACCTCGTCAGGCATCACACATCAACGATAAATATCATCAACACCCTGCCAATATAATGTGCCTGCAATCAAGGAAAATTTTAATGCATGCTATTTAATTTTCCTCTTCTCCAATTTTGATAAATTAGCTCTAGTCTCTCCTGTAGAAAGATAGTGTGTTATAGCAGCATACCAGGAGGGAATAGATGCCGTATCAATCTTGAACAAAGTCTCCATGTCACTTCCTTCAGCCAAGACCTCTTTTGGTTCTCCAAAATCCACAAGACACTCTACAATGTCCTGAAGCTTTGGTGGCTTGCTCTTAATCTCATAATCAAATTCCTACAAAGTGATTAACCACTTTACTAAATGGTCAGGTGGCTGTAACTTATTCATCAACAATCGAAGCCCTTCCGGCTTTGTATAAAAAACCACCCTCTCATAAAAAATATAGTGCATGAACTTTTTGGTCGCAAATACCATCGCAAGGCACAACTTCTCCATATAGGTGTAGTTAATTTGCGATACACCCAACACTACAACAAAAACGAGGCATAGATGCGCATGTTAGACACACAAAGTCGGGTGCGTCTATCATAGCGTCTATAAGTGAGTGTAAACGTGCGTGTAAATAGATGCGACTTGTGCGTCTATATATCCGTGCAAATAGATGCTAATATAGACACGCTAGCAGACACACAATTATTTAACCACCTAAAATTGCAATTCACATAATTAAAAAACCAAAGTTAATAATTATTTAACCACCTGAAATTGATTCTTGAGCATGCACGTGTGCACATGATAAAAACCATAGAATTAAGAATACACATTGAATCATTGAATTAAAAAAATAGAGTTAATAATTACTTTTTCATTGCTCTCTAATGAATGGCAGTTCCTCTAGTTAACAAGCCTGATATAAGTAATTAGCGGCAAGCGACAGAAACCTTACAATTAGTAGCAAGCATTGCAATATGTATCTCGTAATTTCTCTACGTACTTGAAGATGATAAAAAATACTTCCTTTTTATTATGGAAAATTCAATTTAGCTTTAAACTTGACTATTGATTCTTGAGTATGGACGTGTGCGCATGATAAAAACCATAGAATTAGAAAAACACATTGAATCAATAAGCAAATTAAGTATGTTACAGTGAATGATCCATCTCATCTTCAATGAGATCAGCCCTTACTAAACTATCTACTTCTAGGTCTATGTTAGCAAGAGGTAACGAAACAAATAAGTCTATCCCACTATCAAATGTGTTACTATATTGCTCAATAACTTCATCAATATCATCGACAATCACATTATTGTCTTCTTTTGTGTTTCCTTGAACATCCTCGCGAGGTTCATCTTGTACTATATCACGCATATCATCCATTATGGTGTCATCATGCACATCATCATTAATTGTTGGATTGTCATCTGCTATCTCCATGTCGGTAATATTACCATATATTGGTTTTGAACGATTAGATATAGGGATGACATACCACCATCGGTTATTGTTTACCATTGGATGATACACAACCTGTGTTTGAAAAACAAAAGCAAAAAACTTAAGTACTTATTATATTGTGTATATGTATCACATGTATACATATAAAAAAATTAGCCTTTGCATATATACATGCTCGCATTGTTGAGGTAGTACTAATGTGTCATTCTTGTTTTGGTGAAATTTTATAGAGTCAATGATTACAAAACCACTTGGATGACGTCTGATTGTGCAATACTCACCATTTGTTACCACTTCTTTAAACCACTTCACATCCAGTACATATATAAAGAATCGTCTGAAGTCAAGCTTCAGAATATCTTGGATCAAGCCACAATAACCTTCCATGGTACCATTGGCATCCTCTAAGTGAGCAAGGACACCACAATCTTGGGTATTTCTCTTTTCATCTATACATTGAGTTCGAAGATGTTTACCCTCACACCAAAGTGCATTGAATAATGTGCACTAGTAGTAAAAGATAAAAGATCAAACTAGACATGCTGGACCCTCACGATGTGTTCAAATAACTTGACATGTTGGACCCTCACGAGGTGTCTGTAGCAAAATATACTGGGTAGATGAAAGAGCCCTTAAGCTATGGTACACTTACTTGGGCCTTAAAACAAAGATCAGCATTACTCCTACTCTAGACTTGGATAAAAGTGCCAGTGAAGACTCGAGTGTTTTATGGCATAAACACATGGGGTGCCCCTAGCACTATATGTGGATTGATCAGAAAAATATTTTCTTCCCACAAAGAAAGCAAGATACCTTCTTATCTTCAACATGAGATTGTCCTGGCATGCTAAATATGGAACTTGGTTTGGGTCAGCCCAGGCCAAGCTGCCCCACTTGAACCCCATGAGATTGAGCTGGTGCTTGGATATGATCGTGACCACACTTGAGGCTGCTCTACCCTTTTAGATCGATATGATGCATTGGGCAACTCATTTCAGGTCAATACTATTGCGTACAGTCTTTCACCACTGAAAGAATTATATCTGCAAGGTTTAACAGTTCTGTCCTTATTCTCAAGCCTTGTTGGGAAAGAAGTGGCAATGCACAAATTGGGTATAATTTTGAAGGCTGTTGTTATTGTGGAGATCAATGATAAATGTAAAAACATAATAGCTAGCTAGTGGAACAAAACCTTACAAACAGGCCGATTTCAAATGGAGGATGATGTTAGAGATCTTACTGATGATAAGTTGGCTGAGATTGTGGATACAGTGGGAAAGATTGACCTCATAATTGGGGGAAGCCCCTGTAACAATCTCTCGGGAAACAATAGAGTAAGCAGGGTAGGCTTGGTGGAAAAGAATCCTATCTTTTCTTTAAATTTCCCAAGATTCTGAGTAGTTTAAAACATATCATGCAAGCAAGAGGTTACGTGAATATGACCAAACCTCTTAACAGCTAGTATTTTTTTGAATAGGGCATGATTGGATGTGTATACGACATAATTACACCTGGATCATACGCTAGGACATGATATACATGTATAGGATCATACGGAGATGATATACATGTATAGGGCATATACATGCATAGGACATGATATACATTACCAACTATACTTCTTTCTGAGTATTACAAATATACATCCAATTATTCAAAGCTAATTATATATATGTGATTTCATGCCCTATATACATCGAATCATGCCCTATACAAATGTGATTGGATAGGGCATGATGATTGGATGCATATATAAATCAAAGGTTGACTTGTGCATTTGCAATATGTCACCACATAGGTCAATTGATTCCCTAAATGCATGCATTGATTCCTTAAATTGTTCCTGCACATCTATAAGCGCGTGTAACAGGAATTATCTGCGCATATACACGTGCCATTACACTCGCTGACAGACGCGCCACGCAAGTATAGAAAGATTTAAAAAAAGTTGTGGCTTTCTTTTTAAACCTGTGCTTTCCTACGTTTTTTGCGTGTTTTCTGCAGTTCAAGCTCGACATCACTACTCATGTCTATTTATCACTTCATGAAGACAATGAGGTAAGGAAATAAGAGTAAAAAGAGGACAAGAGGAAAGAAGAGCCAAAGAGTAAAGAACAAGAGCCAAACACCAAGGAAGAGAACAATATTGAAGCAAATTACCAAGGGAAGGGAGAAGGAGGACAAGGATCTTGCAACCTAGCCGCCGCCACCCGTTGGAACAAGCAAAGAAGGTGAGTTCTTCTTCTCTCTCTCAATCTTGTTTGCTTTCTATGTTTGTTTGTCTCTCTCTTCTCTCTCTTCACATGTTGGATCTTGTCATCTATAGGTTTTTTAGCTTTGTTTTTTAAGAAAGTTTGAGAAGGGATGGTGCGACTGTGTGCATCTGTTAGCGCATCCAGATGACAGTGTGGACGCAGTTATAGACGCGGAAATAGACGTGCTGACAGATGCCCATAGAGATGCGCTGACAGATGGTCACAAAGACGCAGGTGTAGACGTGCACAGAGACGCAGGTATAGACGTTGTATGTAATATGTTTTATCTGCACAGGGTAATATGATTTTTCTTGTGTAGATGTGGAATCCTAGATCCTCCAGCACCCCATTCAACAAGGAGCAATTCATGGGGGAGATGACTAATCATCTTGGTCGCCCTCCCACTGCAGAGGAGGTTTTCAGTGTGATGTCTGGGACACCTATCACATCTTTGCCTACACAAGGATCAGCTGAGGTACATGGATCGGCCGAAGCACATGCATCTGCAGAAGCACATGTATTGAGTGAGGTAGAGGGTAGTGCACGTCGAGGGAGGAGGGAGAGTAGTGCGGGAGGACAAGGAGGTCGAGGGCTTTGTGGGGGTTGCCTAGGTGGTGGCTCTTGATCACCCTCACTGAAAAATGAGAGAGGTGAGCCTCCACAAATGTACTACTCTATCACTGATGTTGGTGGTATCTTGCATGACTTTGAGGGGAGGGAAGTGATAGCCTACTTGAGGAGTGTCGTGCATGCCACATACAAAGATTGCATGATTCCCTTCAAGCACCAAAAAAATGGTTTGTGGCAAGAGGTGCTGCAGGCAGTACATAAAAGGTACCCTAATCCCGAGAATTCACGATTCTCAGATGATTGGGGATGGTCAAAGGTGAGAGACGCGCTTCATAACAAAAGATCTCACCTTATGACGCGCACCAAGGAGTCATTGCGGAGACAAGAGTAGGGGCACCCTGGAAATGGCCAACCACCCAATTGCCACTACAAGGAGTGGAAAGAGGCCAAGAAGAGAGCAGTGGAGAAAATGACAAGTCGCCAGCATGCAGAGGCGCAACATATCTAGATGGCAACCTTGGGATCGTCGCATTATGGATTGGGTGGCAGGGAGTCATGGGAGGCTGAGTTTGTAAGTATTATTTGATTTCTTTTTTTAAATTAAATTTTATAATTTGTTACACTTCATTATGTAGTGTGTTTTAATACGTTGTATGTTCAAATTGTTTTGTAGTATCATATCGTTGGTAGGATGCCTACTCCTAGAGAGGTAGGCTACCATTGAGGTCATAACCGGGCGTCCACTTGGCAGCATTTCTATGAGGAGGGACTCATCACGGAGGAGCAATATAATCGCGCCATGAGGATTCCACCACCAGAAGAGGTATGTTTTATTTTTTACATGAAAAGTATAGATAACTCTAATTTATTGTTTGTAATGGTATTTATATACCTTAATCCTTTGTGCAGGCGAACTTTGATGCAGTTGAGGATAGAGAAGGGGGGACTAGTAGTAGCAATGGCGGCAACGGCAGCGGCACATGCAGCGGTGGTGGTAGCGATGATGATGCCTCTTCTGAGGAGATATAGAGGAGCCCCATGCATGCATGCCTCCCCTTGGCTTGTAATTTTCATTTTTGATATGTATTACTTTCAGCTAGTGCTTGCGACCATGACGTCACAAGCACTAGAACTCATAATGTAAAAACGTTTCATCTATATATATGAAATTTCGTGTACTACATACATTGTTTTATTTTCAGTATCCAATCTTCGAAATAATCTTTCTCTGTTTTGCGTGTCTATCAGTGCATCTAAATTGCAGGATAAATGCGTGTCTATTCTCGTCAAAAACTTTCAGAGTAAACGCGGTTTTAGATGCATAGATACACGCCTAGATAGATGCACAATATGAATATGTCCACTTTTTTATAAGTATGATTATATATTTACGTAGTGCGTTTATACGCGCGTCTATAGGCGTGTCTAAGTGTGTGTGTAACTCTAATCATAAGCGCGCTTTTAGACGCGATTTTGTAGACGCAAAAATAGACGCGTTAATAAACGCGCCCGATATTTTTTTTCACAATTCAAATATTGCGTCTAGAAGCGCGTCTATGGAGCCTTTTTGTTGTAGTGCAACTTCCAATTGGCAAAACCTATCGGATGGTACCACTTTTCCTCCCAAATTTGAGCTAAATAGCAGCAGCTGATACTATACATGGTTGTTGCTAAAAATATATAGAACATTTCACCCTTTTTAGTGCTTTTAAAACAGGTGCTTTGGCAAGCTCCTACTTCACATCGTCAAAAGATACTTTGCAAGCATCACTCTATGAAAACTGACAATTAAAGGACAATAGGTTGGTCAGCAGCAACGTTCTTTCTGCCAAGGCATTGATTAACCTTCGATAATACCCTACTGATGACAGAAAGCTATGCACTTCCTTTGGAGTACATGGCGGACTCATGGCGACTATGACCTTGATCTTTTCAGGATCAGTCGCAATCCCTACGGAACTAACCACATGACCTAACAAGAGTCCATAAGGGACTCCAAAAACGCACTTTCATGGGTTAAGAGCTATGCAAAATTGTGTGCAACGCTCAAAACACTTGCACAAAATGATCAACTGTCTATCCCTTACGGTGGCTGCTCCCAGATCATCAATGAATACTTTCAGCTCCTCTGGGGAGATGTCACCAAAGGTCTCGTCAGCTGTTCTTTGCCACGAACCAGGTGCATTACACAACCCAAATGCCATCACATGGTATGCAAAGGTACCGAAGACTGTAATAAACATTGTTTTTAGCTTGTCTTGCTCAGCGATTGCCATTTGGTTATACCCTACAAAGCAGTCCATAAACGAATAGATTTCTCTACCCGCTAGTTGATCCAAAATTTGGTCAATAAACGGCAACGGGTAGTAATCTTTAACAATCTACTTATTCGACTCTCTAAAATCTACACAAAGATGGATTTGATTATTCTTCTTCTTCCTGATCACAACTGGTGAGCACCATTCAGTATGCTGAACAAGGAAGGTCAAACCCGCTTTCCACAATTTCTGTAGTTCCTTGTACAACCCGTCCCTTAATTTAAAAGGCATATGCCTTACTTTCTGACATACAGGGCCGATACCTTCCTTTATAGGAATAGTATGCACAGCTAGATTGGGAGGAATACCTTGAAGTTCTCCAAGCAAAGATATTGCAAAACTCTCAAATTAAGGACACATAATCCTCTCTTTCTTCCGAACTGAGCATGGACCCTAATTTAATTAGTAGCGAATCATTTAGTGTACCAAGATCCAGTTCAATAACGTCCGATCTCTTATTCGATCATGAGGCTCTATTGGCTCATTCAAGGTTATCTCATAAATATCCTCTATAGTGGACCCTTCCTTAGATCCATTGCTTGATGACGTCTCACTACTAGATGGATCATCTACTGTTTCTATTTCAGTGGAGGATAGTGGAGCTCTCTCACTCTGAGGAGACTCAGGGTAAGCATCCACTATTACACGATGGGAACCTCGACCTAGAATCACTCGACCAACGGGTATATCGACTTGACAGTTTGTCCATAGAATCCATAGCTTGCCTAGCAAAACTCGATAGCTAGGACGTCCTGCAAACCTTATCACCCTAAAGTCCAGATAGCATTCCACGCTCGCAACTGTAATGTGGACCTTAGTAATGCAACCTTCTGGTTGTCTTAGACTATCATCAACCATCCTAAGAAGTGTGGAGCCGTCTTTTTGGATCTCTAGACCTAACCTCTCCATCAAGTTTGAACTTATGATATTGACAGAGGATCTAGTGTCCACGATAGCGTGCTCCACTAATATTCCATCCACATATGCTGGAACCCTAGGGCAATGCTTTTCAGCATGATCGAACCAATCTTCCCCCACTCTAGCTATGCCCAAAGGTTCTACTATATACCCTATACGTAGGACTTTCTTGAATTCCTTGCATACTCCTAGGGAAAATTTAATCAATTGCAGGAGATTCACATCTGGGTTTGACTTTGCAAAGGGAACTTGCTAGATCAAAGTCATGGTAATTAATCAAAGTTTTCTTCTCATGCCGAACCATTCTCTCCTTTGGTCTTTCCATTGGCTTTGGTGCTTCTTTTTTAGCCTTTACCTTCTTTCTTGGCAATTCTTTATCCTCCTCGGGATCGACTTTACTACCAATAGGTCTTAATGGTCCACCTTCCTTATCAAGATTCAGGACTCGCTTGTCTTTTGACCTCTTGTTATGGCTCATAGATTAGAAGTTTTAGCATCATTGACACGTACAGCCTCAATAAGGCTGACTCCACTGCTATGAGGTAACTCCTCTACAATAGCCTTTCCTCTTTGGATTATTTGCCTTGGTCCATCGTCTTGTTAGAGATTATTCCCTTGTGCGTGATGGTTAATTGGACCTGGTTATTTACTCCTTTGTTGGAGAGAACTGATCTTACTCCAACAGGTAGCAGCTAAGTGGCCAGACTTTTTGCAAATATCACTTTTGACATTCAGGCAATTCCTAGGGGGGAAACGTTGGCCCCCACACCACTTACAGCTGAATCTTGAGGGGCCACCCTCTTCAGGGCGTTGGTTCCCTATCAAATTCTGTTGCTTCTTAAGAAAATTGACATCCACAGCTATTTGTCGATACTGTTCAGAGATCATATCGGTGTAGTGCTTCATCATGTCCTTAACTTCACCAAAGACATTAGAAGCCCTCGACTCATAGTCGCGATCATCAATCTGTCGCCCATGGGCCTAACCACTTGATTAGGAATTAGCCGCTGACCAACTAGGACAACGTTAGGATTCATTGTTTGGTTTCCACCACTATTTAGTGAGGCCGCCTGACTAGCCATATGCATAGTCATGCTAGGAGGAGCTCATAACATAGGAAAATTTGACATGATACTCCCTCTACCACTCGTATTTAACATGGGGTCCCCTTGACTCCCATTGGTTAAGGCCAAATTATTACCATTCCAATTTATCATTGCTGCATAAGTTGCTTACAAGCACGATGCGACTCTACTCCTTCTACTTGGGTAATGGTAGTGTCAATATCGACCAAAGCAACAATACTCAGCTGCCCCTGGATATTAAAATCCAATCCATGTAGCAAATATTGCAACTGAGTAGCCGCTGGAATGGGAATATAAGCATTAAGTTTGTGAAGAACTTGCTTTAGTTTCTTGGCATATGCCTGGACATTCTCATTTGGCTCTTGGTGTGTTACATTCAGAACATGCAACCAATATTTTCCACCCTTCTCATGGGCAAACTCCCTATGGAAAGCTGAATTGGGCACTGCTAATTATGGTTCCAGATTCTAAACCGTGATACCACACTGCCACTCTTCCTTTTAACGTCATGTTAAAGAACATCATTAAGTGTCCTTCATCTTGGATTCGATAGTTGAACATGAGCATCTTCTACTAACCCATGAAAAATGGGCAATGGTGCTCCTAATGCCAGTAAATTCGGTGTACCTGCTAGAATTGCGATAGGTTGTGCCATGGCTACAACTGGATTGACAACAAGAGTTTGTGTAGGCAACACTACACCCCCACTTTTTGTGGGTTGATTAATTGGAAATAGGAAAGTACTAAGACTTCCACTTGTACTCAAAGAACTATGCATAACACCTAGGTTACTAGAACCATTGTCACTAATGCGTAACAGGCTGCTGCTTTGAGGAGAATAGCGTCTTACAATCTCCAACCGTTGTCTAGCCCTCTTAGCACGTTCTACTTTTTGTATTTTGGCTTGATGGTCCTTGTCAAAGGACATAAACCAACTATTTGGTCCCTAAAAACCCCAGATTTGAGAACCCCCACTTGTTAATGGCTCCGGACAGACGCACCACTGATGGGATCTAAAATGGGCCGGCACTGGCTATGGCACTAGCCGGACCTCACGCATATGACAGACAACCCCAGCACACGGCCTTGCAGGCCAGGAGCATCTAAAACTCATTTTGCACTAAATGCTTATGACTATTTTTGGTTAGCATCCAATATGCAATCCAACGTTCACCTTCCCTTCTCCTCAGAGGGAGATCCCATAACATATAGGCATAATGCCTCGTAATATACACATAGGGAAGCACCTCTCGGTTAATTGCCACGGCTCCACTACGACTCTCCTACACCTCGGGGATTGGCCCCAAGATGCGTCGCTAACACATATAACATTCGCACAAACTCCACTCTTTCATAATTCAGCGTTCTTGGAGATTTTGATTTGCCTCGCAAAACTTTCCCCAACGGAAGCACCCGTCTAATGAACGACTTAGATTTCCTGTCCTCTCAATGTTGGTCAAAGTTTATCAATCAATTGCAATGCATTCCAAGAGATACCACGTGGCATGCTTGATGCAAGGTGTATGACGATTGTGCATAACCATTTTATGATTAAAAAAAACCATCCATGTGAGGTGCAGAAAACAGCCCTTTCATGAATTTTAACTAAGTGATCCGTGCTACGCTGCTTTAGGGACTAGCACCGGAACTTCCGTGCTACTAGTCACCTATATTTAATTATGGAACGATCCCCAAATAATATGCACAAAGAGGGAAATCAAAATTTGTATCTTTTCAACAATTAGATTGTTGCACAACCTTCCTATCCCCCTCACCGTTTAGGTGTTGCTACGGTGCATATGTGTAAATGGTTGTTTTGTGTCATTTTTGTACGTAAAAAATAATAAACACGCACTATAACACAAATAATGAGGCCAAACTGAGGCTTGACTTCATGCTTTAACCTCACCAAACATTCACGCACATAAATCTTATTTTTTCATATTTTTTAGCGCGAAAATCCCAATTTTCTCTTTTATTCACTATTTTTTCCTATTTATTATTCATGAAAAATAGGTATTTTCTAATTTATTTGTGTTGCCTTATTATTTTGACTGAAACTTAACATTTTCTCTAAGTTTATCCCATTTCCATTCCTTTTTTCCAATGACATTTTACGGGTTTTAAAGAATTAATAACGGCTCTAAATCATTACAGGTTCTGTATTTCTGTAGTTACAGCCCTCAAAGAGAGAGAGGGAGGAGAGAGAAAGATTGGTTTTTTATCTCTTTGCTCAGTGTATCATTCCTTGATCTGTTTATGGCGATGGAGGGCAAAGGATAGAAGCATCTCAGGGCCAAGAGGATTCCTCCTGTCTCAGACCAATCAAAAAATGATAAAAAATGGGACGCAAAAAACTGACGCCCCCTCCCTCCCACAACATTTCAAATTGTGAGCTTCTTTAAGCTCTTAATTAGATCTTAAGCTTAAACCCCAATTATCTAGTTCATGCCTTTTGCTTTCACACTTCCAACAAGTGGTTTTATCACTTTTGGAGGGGCAAATGACATCGGATTCGAGATCCGTCTAGACGAGTGGCTTCGTGGCATCGAAACCTACAAAGCTGGGCCTCGTCACGCTCTTCTCGGCTTCCAGATCCAGTAGCTGCTTCACAACCCCAAAACCTTGCGGGGATTAAATGGGGGGTCAAACGACCTCAAATTTGAGATCTGAGACTTGTGTTGGAATCCTGGCATTGTTTTGCATCTGGGATAACTCTAGCTCGGCCATCTGCCATAATTTGATTTTCCATGAAAATTAGCACTAGCGCTTTAGGGCTTGCCGCTTAAAATCGTACTAATTGCCACCGCGGCCTTCGACAAAGTCTATTTTTCCCCGGATATTCATAATTTTTGGCAAATTTTAAGCACTTCTCGGCATAAAAAATCATCTGTCATCTCCCCATCAGAGCGGTCCATGCTTCTGCGATAGTAAAAACATCCCCTCTTGGTATGGGGATTCAACACCTATCCTTGCGGGAGGTATAGGGCTCCTGAAATCTTATCTGTTTCAATTCTTAATTGAATGAGGATCTAATCTAGAAAATCACAAGCAAGATTGATGTCTGCAAGCAGTTATGACTTTAATCAATCATGCAACTTTCAAGTGATGCTTAATTCTAGTAGCAATTGACACTTTAGTTTCACATAATAAAATCTTTCCCTTGAAATTGAACTAGGGGTATCTTGATTTTGGGATCTCTAACTTCCCAATTCTTGTAACCAAGTTTCATGGCCTTAAGTCGGTATTTCTCAAGAGACTTATCTTATTTGGATATAACTTTTTTTAGAAAAACTTGTGGTATCGTGTTTAGTAAAGGGTTGTTATCCACGCCTGTAACTTTGTTAGTGACTCCCGTGCTCGCAACTCCAACTGTTGCTTCCACGTTAGTAGGGTCATTTGCAATTTTCGCTTTTGAATTCTTTTTCTTTGAGGCCATGATGGAATAGAGACGAGAGTAGAGGTATGATATAATAGAGTTCTTTAGTGTTTTCTCTTCTCAGATCAGGGTAGAAGAGGATGAGAGTTCTTCAGCATATCCCCTTCCTTGGGTTGAATAGAATGATGTCTCTTTGTCTCGTGGAATAGAGTCTCCTCCTTCTTGATCAATGTCTCATCCTCGTCAAGATTGCTCGTTGTTGCTCTTTCTGGTCATCCCCACGCTCTCAATTTATAGTTTTGCAAGGGGGGGATAGAAGAGAGTTGCTTTTTTTTTAGCGATTTTCAACGACATCATCAATGACAAAGATAGAACACTTTCTTTTAGTGCTTAGCTTTAAAGCTTATGTTTTTTTTTCACTATTTTTGTTTTTTTTCTGCCTTGCAACTTGTTTGGATCATAACTTCGTCATATGAACTCCAAATATAGTTGTTTGGGCACTCTAAATGATTGGAACACATCTAGTCGACAAGCCCTACATGGGCAGAATTGAAAAATTTCATAAAAAATAGGAAAAAATGATGATTTTCATAAATCACATTATTTTTATCTATCTTTTGTCTTGGACAACTTATTCTCTTCAAAATAAGTCACAGTATATATTTGGATCCATCTAAAGTCAGAATTAATTAATCTAAACATGATATTAGAGATTTCAATCTATTCTAGTAAACCAGTCCTACTTCCTGTAAATCCTATAGAGATTCTGTTGTTTTTCCATGT
This sequence comes from Lygodium microphyllum, assembly GCF_053477565.2. Classification (NCBI taxonomy): domain Eukaryota; kingdom Viridiplantae; phylum Streptophyta; class Polypodiopsida; order Schizaeales; family Lygodiaceae; genus Lygodium; species Lygodium microphyllum. The sequence goes on from NC_141156.1 coordinate 129,396,630, forward strand.
ATGGACATGCAACACCACATATACGCATATTAAAATAAACGAACTAAAGGGGACATTACATTATTCCCTCCTTAGAGAAATCGAGATGTCCTCATCTTGAGAGAAATTGGGAGTATTCTTTCATAAGAGTTACCTCATCGACCCAAGTGAAATCCTCTTCAGGATAATCCTTCCATTGGATGAGATATTCACTAAGGTTCTTATTCCTAAGGATTCTTTCTTTTACATCCAAGATTCTACTAGGTTGAAGTTCAAGTAAATCTTGGCTCAACATTACAACTTGTTGATCATCAAGAATATGATTAGGATTAGGTACATAGGGCTTCAAGAGACTTACATGGAATACATCATGAACTTTTAAGGTTTCAGGAAGTTGCAGCTTATAAGCATTAGGTCCAAGAGCCTTTATGACTTTGTAAGGTCTTCAATTTTTCTCGCGAGTCTTCAATTTTTTGGAGGAATATGCTATTGGATATCCCTCCTACATGAGTGCGCATCCCAAAGCAAGAGAGCTAGCATCGGTCACCGCTTCGAGTTCTTTGCTAAGATCGGGTAGTTTGAGGATCGAGGCTGTGACTAAACTTAGATTAAGCATGTCAAAGCTAGACTTTTCAACTTGGATCCATTTAATGGCAACCTGCTTCTTGAGTAGGTTGGTGAGGGGTGTAGTAGTCAAGGCATAATTCTTGATAAAGACCCGATACCATCCTATTAAACCTAGAAAGCTAAGAACTTCGCTTATAGTGGTTGAAGACAGCCAGTCTTGTACATCCTTGACCTTGGCCAGATCTATTAAAATTCCCTCTATTGAAACTATAAACCCTAAATACTCGATTTGCTTATTTAAGAACGCACACTTCTTCTTAGCATACAGCTTGTGAGTCTGTATTGTGTCAAGAACTATCCACAATTGTGACTCGTGACTTCCTTCATCCTTGGAATATGTTAAGATGTCAAAAAATACAATGACAAAATCATCAAGATATGGTCTGAATATATCTTGCATTAATCTGTTGAAGGTAGCAGGGGCATTGGTTAATCCAAATGACATTAGGATAAACTCGTAATGATCGTACCTTGTTCTAAAAGTGGTTTTTGGGATATCTTCTTGCTTGATTCTGATCTGGTAATACCCTAATCGAGATCAATCTTGGAGAAAATATTTGCTCCTTGTAGTCAATCAAGTAGTTCATCAATCCTTGGAATCGGATACTTATTTTTTATTGTTACTTGATTTAGCCCTCGATAATCAATGCAAAGACGGAGAGTCCCATCTTTCTTTTTCTGAAATAACACTGGAGCTCCTAGGGTGAGTTATTGGATCTAATGTATCATTGATCTAGGAGCTATTTGAGTTGTTCCTTTAGTTCTATGGCTTATGAAATGGACATTTGATATGGTCAACTTACAACTGGTGCAGCTCTTGGTACTAGCTTGATTTTGCGATCAACTTCTCTTTGTGGTGGAAGTTTAGTTAATTCTTCAAGAAATACGTCAGCATATTCCTTAAGCCATGATGGTTCATCTTTTGCTTCTTTATCCTGTTCAGCCTTATTTAATTTGATTAGGTATATAGGTGAGCCTTTTCTTAAACCTTTAATGATTTGAGAAGGTTTCGCTAATTGAATCTTTGATTTTTTTGCTTCTCCTTGTGTGATCACATGTTGTCCTATAAGATTCAAGAATGTGACTTGGTCCTTTTCACAATGAATATGAGCATCATTGGGAATTAACCAGTTCATTCCTAACATGCACTCATAGGTTCCTAGGCTCATCACTCTGAATTTCATGTTGGTTTGATTGCCACCCAGATTAAACTCCAACTTACTTGTTTGTTGCATTGAGGAAACTTCTTTTCCATCAGCTAACTCAACTATCAGCCTAGGTGCATGCATTGTGTCTATGCCTAGTTTTCTAGTACACCTTGGTGATATGAATGAATGTGTGCTTCCACAATCAATCAAAATTTTAAAGGGTTTATCATTATAGATTGATAGTGTTTGAATTACTGAGAATTGTCGATTTGGTCCCTTCTTGTTGAGAGAGGCATGAATTCTTTCTCTTTCCATGTCAGTTTCCAAGGTGGGATCTTCATCATCATCTACTTCCTTAAGGATTATGCCGACAACTCTTCCTCTAGCTATGGCTGTCCGACTGTGGTTGTTACGGAACTTTCTTTGGTGTTCATCCTATCTGAGTTTTTGGCATTGCCTTTGGATGTGGCCAGGTTTGTTACAATAATAGCACCTAAAAGTATCCTTATCACCACCACTAAAGTTCTCCACCGCAGATGTTTTAGCCTTCTTGCTATTAGCAAATTGGAATTTACCTTGGGCTCTTTTTGCATAGCCCCTAGTTATATTTCTATTATGGAGCTTATTACTCCAAGGCTTATTGTTTCTTAGTTTGGACTAGAGTTCTTGTTCATGGGATCTAAAACGGGCCAGCACTGGCTCATGCACTAGTCGGACCTCTATCATGCGCTCAACAACCCCACGGCCTCACTGCCAGGAGCGTGGATGACACATACATCATCTTCCTAAGCATCTTGCATTTGTATCACGTCTTGTAGTCCAACTCTAACCCAATCAACACTCCTCAGAGGGAGTCCCAGCACATTGCCAAATAGCACGAAGTACAAACATAGGAGGTCCTCCAACGACTGAATTGCTACTACCTCACTACGACTCTCCAACACCTTGGGGATTGGCCCCTCGATGCGTCGCTAGACATATATATGACATACGAACACAAACTCCTCTCTTTTATGATTCGCGTATTTCCAGGAGATATACCATGCTTCCTCACTTTACTTTCCCTTAGACCCAATGCCTAGCCTACAGCTTGGACAACCTTACTCACTCAACGTTGGTCATATTCCTCTAAAAAGCACTTGCTATGCATCCAGGAGGTATTGTTTGATACATTTTAAATTTCATGCTTCATGCAAATTGTGAATGTCCACGTGCTCAAACAATTAATAAAATCAGCATTGGTGCTTAGTGCA